>NC_026007.2:71060189-71127660 GCF_000442705.2 Elaeis guineensis | reverse complement strand
CAAAACAAGGTTTTAAATACCGTGGGATAGGGCTGTCCCGATTTTTTCATAGAGTTGGACATGCCATCGTCTTACCCTATCCTTACATTTGAAGTAGGGGATGTCCCAAGACGTGTGCTGATCGAGACACTGGGATGATGGTGTACTCCATCTCGGTGTCCTGTGGACGCCCTACTAGGACTTGAATCGTTGGTCCCAAATATAGTGGATAGTTTGAATGTGATCCCAAATACAATAAGAGATAATTAGAAAACAATTGTACTAGAGAATTTGATCTTAGCCTTGTATAGGACAAATGGCAAAGTGTGCGTTCGTATACACATCAGTTTCAATCTTGGGCCTAAATACCTTAAGTCTAACCAGAAGATTTGGCTATCTTTTTCACTACATCAAGTCAATAAAACTCTTGATTTGTTCCTGCTCTCATTTTTAGTCTACTTCTAGCATATATTCATGTATAAATGTCAATTTTTTCCGAAGAAGTGTTACAGATTCAGAGGACCCAAATCACCAAAATGACTGCACCAAAACATGAATTATCAATGCCAAATTTAATTCATTTAGCTTAGTTGTTAATTTAGGTTCTATAGTTCTAATTTTTAAAATACCAAGTCCACCACCCTTACAGCACAATTCAATATTGATCATTCCTTCTGTCTATATTGGAGGGTCATTTTGTCAGCATCAGACATCTTAGGCAGGGATGGTTGAAAGACTCCATGTTATAAGCATGTGTATCTCCCAAAAGAATTGCATGTTTTGTTATCAAGAGAGTCTAAGATTTTGCTCCACCAATAAATCACCTAGTAAGGGAAGACAAGGAGGCCTAGGGCACAGGTCCAAGTAGCAATGGGTTTAAACTATAGGGTTGACCGACTTAGCCAATTTGAAGACATTCCTATAGCCACCGTTCAATGAACAAGCATACCTCTAGTGCCCTCAATTTTTGCATCCCATGTAGCTTCACAACAAATGAAAATGCTATCTCTCATATTCCATATAATAGTTCTTTCAATTCAAAAATTCATCAACCTAGGAGTTAGCACCTGGCATTGATCTACTCGGAACATAATACCAAAATAAGTAACAAATGCATCCCCTTGTTTCTTGCTTAAAAAAGTCTGTACCCATGTTGACATCCTTTTATTCTTGTAATCTATCCCTAACATCTTTCAATAAATTTGAAACCTAACACCAATTGTCTGAGCCTTACTACTAGGAGCAGCAATCCTGACCCGGACCACCAAGCAGACAATAACCCGATATGAGATAAGCAGGTATGGGTTTGTCATAAACAGGTTCATGTTGTAAATGGATCAACATGACAACCTATTTATTAAACAGGTCAGCTTTAGGTTTAGAGTCTTTACCTATCTAATCCGGTTTGATCTGTTTCATAATCAGGTAGGATCAACACCATTATGACCCAACCTATTTAAGACACAATTAACTAATATAAGGATAAGGGTAAGATTTAGCGCCTTTGGATGCAAGATTTGGGTTTCTTTTCCTTTTTGTGTGTTTGTGTGGAGGAATGGGGTTAAGTTGGCCAAAAGGTTACTAAATGGGTCTCATGTATAAGGATGTCTGTTTTATCTATGATGTTGTCTTACCTATTAATAAATAGATAAGGGTGCATTTGGTTAGCCATTAAAAAAGTATTTTTTTTGTTTTTTGATTTTTAAAAAGTAAAAATCAAAAAGCAATATTTGGTAACACCATGAAAAGCAAAAATCAAAATAATTACTTTATATGCAAAGCAAAAATTTTTTACTTTCCAAAACTTGCTTTTCTGTTTTTTTTGCTTCTCCACATCTAAAACGCCAAATCAAAAAGTAAAGAGCCCGAACCCTTCTCCCTCGTCGAGCTCTTCACCTCCTCACCCCCTTCTCTTTCTTTTTCCGAACCCTTCTCCCTCATCGAGCTCTTCACCTGCCATCCCCAAATATTGCTTTTTGCTTTATAGCAACGTAGTTATTAAATATACTTTTTGCTTTTTTACTTTTACTCAATAGCAAAAATCAAAAAAAATAAAAAATATTTTTTAAAAATCAAAAATCAAAAAGTGTAACCAAACGCAACCTAAGAGTTCAGGATTTGCTTTCTGATCCATTTAATAAACAAGTCAGGTTCAAGTTGATAATTTTTCCCTATGACATATGACATGGATCACACTCGGCCTGACCCATTGCCGTCTCTTGCTTACCGGTGCATGCATAGAGTCCCCACTTTGTAAGAGCTAAATTGTCTGGAATTCAGTAACCTTCCACAAAGTTGGTTGTGCTAAAATAGTATCTCCCTCAATCATGTTCAGCCTTTCAACAATCACCTTGAAAGTTAAAACATGGAAGCTAGCAATTGAGGAATACTGCCTCAAGATTGCACTACCAAGTGATATCCTTTCCGTGGAAAGATCTCTTATCATCCGCTATGAGACGTGAAATGTAGTAGTTTTAATAGTTTATGAAGTACGTGCGGTGAAACTGCATAATTACACTTAGAATGCAATATCAACTTTAGCAATGCTGTAAATATGAGCACACCAAATCACAAAGCACATTGAAGATAAAGAAAACATTTCTTTGATTTCAAAATTTTTAATCTCCTTTTTATTTACTGCTTTTACTACCATATTACTTCATCCTGATACTTCAGTGATTGCAGCATTCCATTTTCAACTGAAGACATATCAAAGGCTATTCCCCTGATAGATCCAACAGATGTTGAACTCCCACCATCCCTTCGACAATTCCCATCTGCTCAGTTCTTAGTCCAGCTCCTTGAGCCACCAATTGCGTAGTTGAAGAACCATGCTGTGAAATTGGACTTCTATTCAACATGCTTCAGTGGGAGTAGGTTATCAGAGATCTGAAAGTTCAAGAACTATATCTGCTTCTGAACGGTGAAAGAGGTTCTGACTTCGATGATATGAAAATTTGAAGATCGTCACAAGCACTGGCCTGCAAACCATCCAATTTTGACGAAAAATGCTGCATAATCTAACTTATAGAACTTAGATATTGTTACCCCTTGTAGCATGAAATCCACTCTTCACTAATCTAGCTAGTCTAGTTTGTTAATGTATACAGATGTATGGTTCTTTGTTTTTATCTGGGATGGTGGTATTCTTCCATTCCAATTTCATTACATACCGAGAAATGGTTAAGTAAAATCTATGATTGGACGTTGTTTAAATCTGAAGTTCTGGCCTTTTGGTTTGGAGTTTCTTCAGTCCAGCATCATGGACATTATTTTTGAGCACCTATCTATTACAGATAATCATTAGGCTCTTTCTTCAAATTTGTTGTCCTTGTGGGATGTACGAAATTGGAATCGAAATCTGCACCTATCTATTGTAGATAATCATTGGCTTACGATTTAACTTTGGGGGGGGATGGGAGGGGGTGTGCATGCTTGGTTTACAATCAGAATTGGAACGGATTAGAATCGAAATTAGAATGGTCAAATTCTTCGAAGTGTTTGGCTCACAACTAAAATTAGAATTGGAACGAAAATTTGAATCTTTAGAGGAGAGTGAGGATTGAGTTTAAGATAGATTGGATCATTTCTATTCCATCTCAGAATTGGAATCGGAATGAGACTTTTTTCAACCAAATAGTTAGAATGGAAGTTATCCATTTTCATTCCGATTTTGGATCTTCACTCACCCCAACCAAACACCTTCTGGGTTCTATCAATCCACATCCCTATCGGACCCCAAATAACAATTGTAGCTATTAATTTGCAAACCTGAGCTTCAGAGTGCAGTGAACCAATTGTAGCTATTAATTTGCAAACCTGAGCTTCAGAGTGCAGTGGTTCACTTTGTGGACTACATAGGGGATGGCTAGAATTGCTTATGACTGTCAATAATTTATGTCACAAAAATCTTGGAATTGTTGAAAATTGTCGTGCCTTTAAATCTGGGACTTAACATGACAATGCTATTACGAGGTACAATCTACGATAACATGAAGACCAACAATTATATTCATCAAATAAAATATAATAATGAAATTCAATTCTAATCATTCATTAAGTAATTAAATTAAGATTGATTTAGAGCATTTAAATCTAAATTTTAATATCAAAGACTTATTTAAAAATTCATAAAATTATTGTCTACAAGTCCGTAATCAACCAATAAATTAAAATTTGGCTACAAAATTTTCAAAATTGCTAGTATAAACTTTAAAGTCTAAATCATCCATCATTTCTAATCTTATTCATGTGAAAAGAGGAAAAAAAATATAAAAAGATATTGTTGGTGATGTCTGGTCAAGACACCATCTCTCAGGATCTTTTCGATACCACGCATCGCAGCAGGAAAAAAGAAGAAATAAAACAGAAAATCAAATACATGGATCAGCCAAAAAAGAGCTCGCCTCCGTGGGGCACGTAAGCTTCACTATGAGAAAAGAAAAAAATTACAACAGGAGATCACACTCTCAACCCTCGTACACCCAATCACTCCCTCACAGGAAGCTCTTTCTCTAGAAAGGCCTCCTGAACTTCTAAGCGATCGCTGTCCGCTGTCCAACAGTCTCCCTAGAGCCTCTGTTCCTGCTCCTATCGGCGCGGCGCTTCTGTTCATTGGGTTTCTCTCCTGAACAAAGCCGCACACCACCATAGGTCTCTCTGTTCACAGAACTGGGCCTTAAAAACCCAGCTACTATCGGAAACAAACTCTTGATCGGACTTCTGCAACTTCTCGGCCATCCAATCTGCATCAAATGATCAAAACAACCTGCTAGATTATGCCCAAAATGAATCATAAAAGCTTTTAGCCGTTGGATCATCATCGGGAGATCAATCCACCATCCGATCGCGCCTTCGGTTCACGGAATAATCTGTAAATCGTGAGAAACGCAGGAGAAACATCGCCCGATCCACGGTGGACCGCGAGAAACCGAGGGGAAACGGTCTCGCGGTCCATGCACCCGCCTGTGCACCACCCGATCCACTATGGATCGGGATACCAAGGTGCTGAACCCGCACGCGCGTGCGCGTGGGCCTAGTCCGCGCTCGCGCCAGCGCGCCTGGGCCTAGGCCGCGCCTGCGCGCGTGCGCCTGGGCATGGGCCTGGGCCGTGCCCTCGCGCGAGCGCCCAGGCCTAGGACGTGCTTTGCGCGCTGGGCCGCACGCGGCCGCGCCACCACTGCTCCACCGGCCCGCCGGCGATCCTCCACCATTTCGAATTTCGTACCTACTTCAATCAAGCATATCTCGATCATCTGGACTCCGTTTGAGGTGATCTTAGGCTCGTTGGATTTCGTTCGTCGTCGTAGACCTCGCTGTGGGCTCAATGTGGACCAAATCTCGAAGTGTCAAATCCTAACAGATATAAGCTGAACAGCTCAGTAAATAAAACTTACACCTTTAACCAGATCAAGCATAAGTATTTTTCATTAACAATGCATCAATTAAAAAAATAACAAGTATTACAAAAATAGAGCATTTCATAGCACTGTATGGTAAAATAAGTCATAAAACATATCATGCATGCTCCAACTATTAATAATTCATAAATATGATTTCATTGTACATACAAAATTACAAATCATTCTTTGCCATTTAGCCATATTATAATTCAAAGTGCTACTCTCGAATATTTTGTGCTACGATTATTTTATATTCGTGACAGAGATCATGTTCTAATTGATAGAGTTTTTATTTCGTATATCAATTTTATACTCATTGATAGGACCGTGTTCATATAGATACTAGCTTCGGATATTGATCTTTCTCAATTTGAGGCGTTATATATAGCTATTCAAGAACTTTCGAAAGTATTTATATCTTTTTTTTAAAACATACATATAAAAAGATAGAAAAGTACTAAATAACATAATAAAATTTATACTTCATAAACATACTATTTTTTATTTAAAATATTTATAAAATTATCTTTCATTATAAAGCATGATTTTCACATCATATTTGCTAGTCTTTTATTTAAAAAACATATAATTTTCTCAATAACATATGCATAAAAAATATGATAATTAAAAATTTATAACGAGTGGTCTATTTTTTATTAATGAATTTGATGAAATTAAATAATAAAAAGAGGAGATTGTTAATGGGTCAGATCTAAGTAATTTGATCAAAGAATCATGAAACACTGGATCAAGATCAAGATTAACCAATAGATTCATAAATAATAAATTTCAAAGACACTCGTCGGGGTGATTAGCCTGACAGATTGCTCGAGTACTATGGCAATCTTGAGCCCCTTTGCGCCAACTTAGGTCTATAGCTAACGGAACAAGGCTTTGAACTGGTCTTAAAAAGAGAGAGTGGGAGAAAAGATAGAAACACCAAAGAGAGGGATGGGTCTTCTTTCTCTCTCTGTTTTTTTTCTTCTTCCTTGGCAGAACAGAGGAAGGAGTGGTGGTCAGTGGTCCGATTGGGTGCGGCAGCACATCATAGCCGGTAGTGGGCAATGGTGGACGGTCGGTGGCCATGACCGACCAGCAAGAAATCAAAGGAAAAAGAATCAAAAAAACAGGGCAATCAGGCTTCTTTTTGTTTTTGGTCGTTGGCCAATCACCGGAAGCCATAATTCCATCGTGGAGTAAGCTACAGGAGCCAAGGAGCTCAGCCAAGGGTTCGGTGTTCAGGGACAGCTACGCTGATGGCCGAAAAATGGGAAAGAAATTCGACTAAAACAAGGCATTCTTCTTTCCGATTTATTTCTAGAGAAATCAAGGCCGGCGAGGGGTCGTTAGGGCCAGGGAAAGAAGATGAACTAAAGGAGAAGAAGGTCAGACTTACCTTGGCTCCGGCAGCATCTCCGACCTCATTTTCCGATGGCCATAATGACGGGACATGGCGAGCTCAAGAAGAAAAAGAGGGAAAAGGTGGTTCTTGGTGATGGAGGTTGGCAGAGGGAAGGGGATCTTAAATAGAGACGGGGCCGGCATTCCCTAGTTTCAGTTTGGGCAGGCCAGCATAGCTTGGTCTTCCTCTGTGGTCTAGGCCGGGCCAAACGAACTGGGCCTCACAAATATTTCATTATATGATATATGATGCTGATGATGTAACGGGTTTGTGCAGAGGAGAAATTCTCTGTGCACCGCCCATGGTGTAAAAAAATCCAATGTGAGATGTACTGCCTCATGGATCACAGTAGTCACTACTTTTCACATTCAATGCCTGTGATATTTTTTTTTATTTAAAATTTTAAATGATAAAAATATTTTTTTTTTCTAAAAAAATTATTATATTCTGTATCCATACCATGACATCCTCAATTAAAATTATAATTTTTTATATAAAATATCATAATTTGATAGAAATATTCTCGATATTTAAAATTTTATAAATTTTTAATTATAAAAATATTTTTTTATAATATTTTATAAAAAAATTATGGCATCCTGTGCAACAAGTCATGATTTCAATACGGGATATCATAATATTATCACAGGATGTTTTAATTTTTTTTTAAAAAAAATATTCTCATCATTTAAAATTTTAAATAAAAAAAATTACGAATATGCATTGAAAAATAATGATTATATGGTTTTAATGATAGACAGTACGCTCTACGTCGAATTTTCTACGCCGCGGATGCTGTATAAAGAATTTCGCCTGTGCAGAGTGATTAGCTCGAATAACTTATTCAAGTAGAAACCCAAGAACAATAATTGTTGGATCGGTAGTTCCAGATGGACTGAGATGGAGTAGTTCTAGTGTTGGGCTGCATAATGGCCGTCTCTATGAAGGATTGGCATCCTGATCCTTATAGAATGCAGACAATTGTAGTGTACGGTAGTCTTCAGAACGATTGCCCATCGGCTGGGATTGGGTTAAAATCTCATCCGGCCGAGTTTCAGATCTGAATCTCACACTAAAGCAAGATGACATTCTCCTAGGTGGACAAGTATGGCAGTGTACATAGTTGATCCACACCAAGAAGAATGCCATCGTCGGTTCAGGTGTGGGATTGAAGGCAGATGTTTGTGAGATAGAAAATAGCTAATATAAAGGACACGATGAATGATATCAGAGAAAATCAATGATGATATTTAAATATATCATTGATCAACGAATTAAAAAAATTATCTTTTAAACAAATGAAGATTTGAATTTAAAAAATATTTTTCAATTGCACATCAAAATTATCATAGTAATAGTTATATTATTAAATTACCATATTATTTTTGTTGTTTTGAGAGGGAAAGGTTATTATTAAATTATTACAATATTAATAGTTATATTATTAAATTACCATATTATTTTTGCAGTTTTAATAGGGAAAGATTATTTTTATATTATCATAATATTGTAGCAATAATTACTATAGTAATTAACATCACTAAAATTAGATATATTATTTGATATTAGATATATTATAATGACTAATGTTGTGATATAATAGTATTACAATATAATTATGATTACTGATCACATATATAGATTATGACAAGAATATTATGATATAATAAAAATTCAAATAAGTATATTATGAACGTAACAATAACAATTATGTTATTATAGTAAATATATATATTATTATAAAATTTATAATATATTTCTTAAAATAATTAATATATAATTCATATATATTGAAATTATATAATATTTAATCTTAATGGTTGGTGAGTGGTGAGGACTCTTCCAAGGACTTCTTCCGATGGCAATAAATTATATAATAAGAAATACAGCACGATTTTACCTGTGCCATCAATTACAGGATTCGGACCTTTTTTGCAGTTCAAAAATAGCCTACAATTACAACTGCAGGTATCCAAATAGTTGTTTTGCACTTCCACGTCTCAACCGGCAGCATCAGCAACTGCAACCTGTCAAATTGCAAGCAAATAAACAAATCCTAACAGGATGCACAAGCATGTAGCATTTACATTCCACACAACCAACTGCAATCCAACATTTGATTGGCTCTTCGATATCATCAGGTCGAACATTATAAAGTTGACCCTAGCCACATTAGGTAGTCCAATGATTAAATAACAATAACAGGAAACCTCAAACAACATGAAAGCCAAAGCCAACGATAATTGGCACCATCAGATGACTAAGATAACAGCTGCTGTTGCAAGATTAACCAAACTTTATCCGAATGAGCTGTTGTTACCCTCAAAAACCAAGTAAAAACAGCACCAATCACCAACAGGATAACAAAAGGGAACACAGTACAGAGCCCAAACGACAACCGAAACCAAAATCTATTCTACTAACAATGAGAGAAGCATAGCAAGGCATCTTAAAGGTCAAGCCGAAGCTACCCATGAAGGACCTAATACAGAGGGTTATCGATCTCCAGTAAAAGCTGGCCTTCCACAGCAAGAACAATGATAGTCAACATGCCAGAAAATGTGTTACTGCCATTTGTAATATATTCCTGAAGACAAAGTAGCCGATGGATAGAGCATAAACTGAGTCGCACAACTGAAGCTTGTATCCCAATGAATCAAGTGACTGACAATCTTTACTCCTGATCTACCTTGAGTTGCTGAAGCTTTGACTCCAATTCCCCTCCATCTCCTGAAACACCCTGCTCTCCTGCCTCCTCTACCTCTTCTTCACCTTCCCCCTCAGGATCATTCTCGTCCAATGGTCCAAGCACACCCACAGAGTTCTTACCTGCCTTCAGAATCTCCTTCACTTCATCAATACCTTCCTCAGAGATGGCATTACCGTTAATGTTCAGAAGCACAAAGTCAGTTTTATTTGACACTACCTGAGCCAAGCACCTTGCCCCGACCCTCCTTATCATATTAGTGCTTAGATCAAGTTCTTTGAGCTGTGAATGACCTTCCAATGCTTTGCCAATCAGAACTGCACCCTCGTCCTTCAGTTCATTCTCAGACAAGTTCAGCTTCCTGAGGAACTGCTTCGAACCCACACATTCTGCCAATGCTGGGGCAGCTTCGGCTGTGATCTCATTTCCAGCAATCTCCAAGACATCAAGGGAATGAACAGACTGTTTCAGGGCATTGGCAATTGCTATGGCCCCTTCATCTTCCAAATTGAGATAGCTCAAGTAAACTTCAGTAAGGCCAACAAGCTTTCCGAGAGTCTTACTCAGGGCCATCCCAGCATCCACACCAAATAGGTTGTCTCGGAGGTCAAGTTTCTTCAAATGAGTACAAGTCTCTAAGGCTCAGACAATGCTATACCTCCCTCAGAGCCCACCCTTGTTGATGAGCATCTGAAGTCCTCTAATGCAGGAGATTGTTTCAGGATTTGAGAGATTGCAGCTGCACCTTCATCTCCAGACATATTGTTATGGAAATGCAGGATCTTAGCATTTTCAGTTGATGGAACAAGCTCACTCAGGGCCTTTGCAGCTTCCTCAGATATCCCATCATTCATTAAGTAAAGCTCCTCCAAGCTGTTCTGGGATTTTAGAAGTGCCCCAAATGCCCTGACACCCTTCTCACCCAAGGCATTGTCAGAAAGGTTCAGATATCTTAGCACACAACCTTCCAAGGCTGATGAGAATATCCTCATAACCTCAAGAGCTTCATCCTCTGGCCTTCCTGCAACTATATCTGAAAGGTCTACTTCTTTCAGCTGCTCTTTGAGGGATGTGAGGATAGGCTCTGCAACATGAGCTGCATCAATGCCAAAGCTTCTATTGCTGAAGCAAGTCTTTGTATACAAATTCCCTTGCTCTGTCAGAGGACTTAGAAGTTCCCTGGCTTCCTCAGCATCAATAAAAGCCTGACGACCATCAGAGATATGAAAAACAGTTTTGCCAATTGTAGGAGACGTACTAACCACAGCCACTTCTCCATCCTCTTTTGGTCTTGGGCCTTTTTTGAGAACTTCCAGCATGAGCTTACTAGTTTTACTGGCATATAGGTGAACTGCAGAACTTCCATCCCCATCAGGCTCTTTATCAAAATGTTCATTAGTAGCAGCAAAACATGCATCCTCTATCCGTTTAGCATGCTCGCTGGCCTCTTCTTTGCCCAAAAGTCCATAACATCTGGAAAATATAGATTCCGTGGAAAGGTTCTTAGTCATCCGCTCCACAAGCATCAATCTTGTACTTTCACTAGGTGGCCATAGTTTGATCGAAAATGTACGGGATTGAGAATCTTGAGCTGCAGACTCCATATTGAAGTCTATAAATAATGATTCTCCATTAAAATCCATATGAACAAGTTTGTCAAAGATATCAAAAACAACAACAGTACAACTGCATAAATGGAATACATAGTGCCAAGGTTCTCAGTTCCGGTACCGATGGCCATTTTGATTGGCCGGTGGCACAGTCCGATACGGTTCCATACTGGATTAGACCGGTATGAACCGACAAAGGATGAAGGGACGAACCAGAGAGGAGAAAAAAAGAAAAAGAGGAAAAAGAGAAGAAGAGAAAGAGAAGGGGGTCACCGAAAGGGCGACGGAGGGCCTCTGACTAGCCATTGTGGCCATCGGACAGCGTAAATGCCACCTGCAGCTCCACAACGTGAAATAGAGGTGATCGCCCCTGTTTCACGGGCCTTTTTAAAAAAGCCCGATAACAGTGAAGCTGCTTCTGGGTTTTTTTTAAAAAAAAATTGAAATAGTGAAGCGAGCAAAGCCGGCTTCACTATTTTTAAACTTTTTAAAAAAAATTCTCAAAAAGTGAAGCCGACAAATCAAGTGCCAACTTCACCATTTGTCTTTCTTTTTAAAAAACGTGAACAAAGGCGTCTCCCCTGTTCTGCGGCCGCAACTCCGCCACGCCACTTCCGCCATCCGGTGGCCACAGCGGCCATCCGACTCCGACGGCCCCTCCACTGTCCCATCCTCCTATCTCCGGCCTCCCCTCTGTCTCTTTCTCACTCGTTGCGGCAGTCCTATTGGCGAACCAAGCTTCCACGGGCCTTCGACGGCCATAGAGGGCCACCACGGCCTCCGACGGTTATCCCTCTCTTCCTCTCTCTCTCTTCCTTTTTTTTCTCTCTTTCTTCCCCGGCATCGGCGTGTGCCGTTTTCACTACCGGAATCATCCCAATTTTCCGTCGTCCAGTTCGGCATGCCCCGAACCGCCCGATTCAGGATGGTTCTGAAAATCATGCATAGCATTATTACACTGAAAAGAATACCAGAACATAAAAAACCAACTGATATTGACAACCAAAGCATAAGAGGCCAGTATGTAATAGCAAGCATGCACCAATGGTATAGATATAATTGTCTGAGTATCATACCTCAAGACTTTGGAAAAGCAACCCAGCACCAACAAAATTTCAAGACATGGATTCAACAAACTTATAATGAATATTTATGATATTGTTGCACTCTGGCAAGGACTTATTAATATGATACTGACATCAAATATCAAAATAATAATTTTTCAAGAGAGATAAGCACAATGATTCAAGATAGACCCAAAACATCAAGGAAACAGTCTCCCACCCCCCTGGGCCATTAAGACAATGCCTTGACAAAAAGATGCACCCAAAGAAAAAAAAAAAAATTTGTGCATTCCTTTCGTTTCCCAACAACACAAACATCATTCCATCTCTTTGGGATTTTAAATGTTAATATCTGTTCTCTAGAAAATTTATGAATGGTTCTTCACATTTCACTTCTATTCTTCTGTAGGGTTCCAGGTCAAGAGAAAAGTAATAGCCATGCATTAAAAACGAGTAGTTTCACCCATTAAACAAACAATGAGAGGTTTGCACAGAGTTTGAATAAACATGTAAGAAGAGCATACATTCTTGAGCTTTGCAGATGGTGGACCCTCAACACACAAGATATTGAAGGACATTAGTTAGGCTAGGTTAAATTAGCTAAGAAACACACCACAGGCAAAGATCCAAGAACATTGATTAAACAAAGTTGGATTTTCTCAACTCTTCATTAAAACTTAAAGAAAGCATGGACATTGATATATGGAATATTTATTGATCAAAGAAAGGCAGTACTAAATCTATACCCAAAGCTAGGGATTGAAGTAAGCAAGAAAATGATATTAGAAATATTTGCAAAGAAGTTAAAAGAAAGCGACCAACATATAAATTCAGTAATAGAAGTACCATTCCCGAGGCATGAAGATGGTGGATCCTCAACCATATTAATTAACCCAGACTGGACCATCCAGTTGGACCGGAAAACCAGAGAATCTAACCCCTGGCTGGTCCGGTTCCCTAAGGGGACTGGAATGCATTTCGACAGGTCCAAAACCACTCTTGGCTTGCTTCTTGGAAAAAACGGCAACCCAGGCAGGCAAAAAGTGGGTGAACTGAGTTTTCTAAGGCTTCAAAAAATAGGGCTGAAAGTGGGAATCAAACTGCAGATTTCTGGTTGTGACTCAAAAAAATTGCAGATGTCAGGTACAATATAAAACCTCTGTCATTTCACTAAGATGCTTTATTATAGTAATCTACATCATTAGATGAAGCTATAATAAATAGGTTGCAATATTTTCTCATCATTATGGTACAATATAAAACTGCTCAACCACTGCACCAGCACTCATTATCAGTTCATTATAATGCATTGTTATCTTATCTATATCATTAGATGAAGCTATTCTAAACAGGTTCTGATATTTTCTAGTCAATTATTTCCATAAAAAATAGTAAACTATTTTCATCTGACAGAATGTATGTACGGTGTGTGTACACCACAGGAACATTTTATGAAACTCTTTGACCACCGAATTTGGAGCGAGGAATGGAATTGTTGGAAGGCCATCATAGTGGTCGACAATGAATCACTGAATGGGCATCTATATTCCATATATTTTTATATTCTTTTCAAAATATTAAATGATTAGTGATTATTTTTAATTTATGCTTGAAGAGTAGCATAGTATTAAATGAAAACTATCAATATTTATGCAAATTTTATTACAATAATTCTATTTTAGATAATTTTTAATGGAAACCTGATCTAACTGATTGACTTGGTACAGTTGGACCCAATGACCCAACCTTGGGTCGGCCTCCAATCCAAGTTTAATAACTATGTCATCAACACACGGATTTAAAGATGAATAAGTGTGAATGACACATCGACAACAATTGAGCACTATTTATAATAAAAAATTTGGTTTCTAGAAACTTTTGATATGAAACGTTTGAGGAAGGCAGGATCTCAAACTGGTATTTTATATAGATAAAAGAAGGTACAATGGAGACATATAGCCGCAACCAACCCCCCCCCCCCCCCCACGCATAGAGAGAGAGAGAGAGAGAATAGAGGATAGTTGCATATATGCAAGCAAAGCATTCATTTAACACTACAAAAGCAATGTTTAAGTAATAAGAATGTTGGATCCTCAACAATGTGGAAATTTAAAAACACGGACGGGTCCATAGTTAAATAAGTGAGAATTACACGATGGCAAGGATCTAAGTGTCCTTATGTAGGACCAATGAGATCTGAAAAGTGGCATAGAGTTGTGTGATTAACCGGTAGAAAGAAGAAGGGACCCATCGTCTTGGCCGTTTTTGTTCTACATTTATATCAGAGTTCAAGACGTACCAGCAGAACCAGAATGAAACAAACAGAAAACTGAGATCAAGCAATAATATACCATCAACCAAAGATTGGATAGCAACTACAAACATATAACCGAACTATAAACTTAGTTTTACAAAAGCCGTTCTTGAGGCATGATAACGGCGGATTCTTGATGCCCTAGAAATTTCAGGACAGGGATTAGGTAAGGCATCTAAGGATACATAAGTGAGAACCAAACATTCTATCATGAGCAAAATTTAATTATTAGCAAAGCCAAACGACACAAACGAGAGATGACTAAACTAACACATTCTATGCAACCATTTCTAACAAGAATAAAAGAGAAAAGCATAAAAATTTATTCTCAGGTGAAGCATTTGCGTTCTCTTCCACATGACCTGAAAAGGCGCGCTCTATGGCAAGAAATGCTGCAAATTAAAGAGATTAAACCCTTCACAGGCCAACCCAACCGACTGATGAGAAAAAGATTACGTGAAAGCACTACTCCTACTGCTGGTAAACCCTAACCCTACCCCTACCCCGAGGGAGTGACCGTTTTCGGGCTAGGGCGTGCGACAAGGGAATGAGATGGGAGGAAAAAGATGCAGGAGAGGAAGATGGGGTGGGGCCGAGATAGAGAATGGGGAGAGAGAAAGAGAGGGAGAGGGGGCGGACGGGAGAGTAGAGCTCACCAGAGAGGAGCGGTAGCGGCGTCGGCGGGTGGCTGGACTTGGGCGCGTCCGTCCGGGGAAGCGAGGGATGGCCGGCCCTGTGGCGGTGGAGAGGAGAGGGAAAGGATGGGGAGCGACCAGGGAGGGCGGGGACATAGGGTAAATGAAGATGATATATCTACCCAGAAAATTTGAAATGATGAACCGCTTCAGTTTCGAGGTTGGATCTCCCGTTGTGATCTTGAACGTTGAAATTCGAAGGTGATTTAACTTGGACACCCCGTTACTGGAATCGGTACCACCCTAATCCGAAACCAGGCCGTTATGTGGGACCATCTGACATCTCAAGAGGATTATCCATATGAATAAAAATCTTATGGGGCAGGCCTACAGTACCATGTGAGACAGGCTTTCTAATTTATCAAATTTTTTAAAATTAATTTTAAAAAATAAATTTAAAAATCAAAAATTTTTTATATTAATAAAAACGATCATTTCATGATAAAAAAAATTATATCATTCTTTCTTTATTATTTTCAACACATATTTTTTATCGATACATACTATATCACTATATAATACATATTAAACAAATTAATTATCAAACAAATTAATACATACTTTCAAATAAATCAATACACAATTTCTAAAATATAAAGTTCACCGATATATATCTAGTAAATTAGTCATCTAATAACTCAATACACATCTTCAAATAAATTGATATATAGTTTCTGAAATATTATATTCACCAATATATTACATGGTCTATTAATATATACTTATCAACTTGTGATACATACTATAAGATTTTTTAATACACATCTAATGATAATCTAATACGTATTCTCAGATAAAAAGCATACTCAAAAAGTCAATGAGTATATATCAGCATACCATATAGTTGTACAGTGAACTTTATTTTTTGGAAACTATGTATGAATTTGATTGGAAGTGTGCATTATTAGATAATTAATTTTTTAAATGTGTATCACCTATTCATATACTACGTAGCAGTGAACTTCATATTCTAAAAACTATGTATTGATTTATTTATAAATATTAATTAGATCACTGTTAAATGTATATCAAAAAAACTTGTAATTTGTACAGAAAGTCAATGAGTATATATACTAGGCTATGTAATGTGTATTAATGAACATAATATTTCAAACTATGTATAAATTTATTTAGAGTCTAGTGACATATATTAGGTTGCTAGATGATTAACTTGCTAAGTTTATATCATCTAATCATATACTGTATTGATGAAATCTATATTTTAGAAACTGTGTATCGATTTACTTGAAGGTATGTATTGATGACTTTCTCGATAAGTAATTTATTTAATATGTATTATATAGTCATATAGTATATACTGATAAAAATATATATTAAAAATAAAAAAAATATTATACTTTTTTTAAATCACGAGACTGACGATTTCGTTAATAAAAAAATTTTAATTTTTAGATTTATTCTTTAAGATCAATGTTAACAAAAATATGACAATCTATGAAGATCGTTCCATATAATATTTATAGTACCCACACCATATGATTCTTTTTTTATCCAGGTGGCCCACCAAAATAACAGCTGGAGACTTTATCTAACTAAGTTTGATAGTAAATTACAAATAGAATATCGGGCAGGACCATAATATAAACGATGGGCAGCCAAGGAAGATTTGAACTTTTATCCACTTTCCAACTTAATAATACATACATACATACATAATACATACATATATATATATATATTAAAGATACCGTTTGTATAGCATACATATGCGATATATGTATAATCACCACGCATACTAGAACAAATCTAAATATTTTTGTGTTAATCAAGTCTGTTCAGCCAAATGACAATTTTTTTGTCATTAAAAAAATAAAAATTAAAAATTAAAGAATACTTTTTTTAAGTACTTAGCTTTATTCGAGTTCTAACAAAAAGGAAGGAAATTTTGAAATGATTTTCCCTGAATAACAAGGAAGAAATTCCCTTTTAAGCGAACATATTCAAATATCGAAATTAAAATTTATTTGAGAATCAATGTGTACAACCTATAATAAATCTTATGCTACCTATGGTAGCCAATTTTTTTTGATATTTCCATCTATACTAGTAGTCGGTGAATGCAAAAAAGCATGGAATGGTTGCAAATTCTCTTGATGTCGAGAGCACGAGGAGTCAGAATAAAAGCACCTCTTCTGATAAAAAATTCCTCATAATACCAAGGTATAAAATCTCCCGATTCATCCGAGATCACATAATGTGTACACTGATACTTGGGGGAAGAAGCTATTCAACACCAACATCCGTAGGCTTGGTTCAGCAAGGTAAATCACCAGTGGCGTATGTTATTCGGGACAGTACGGTCTATCTTTGAAGGCTTATTTAGATTGAATTCAACTAGAGTACCTTGCTGAACTGGTTGGTGCTTGGGAAGGTTTAAGAGCAGCAGTCTTAGATTTGCAATGCGACCAGCTTGTCTTCGAGGGCGACTCATCGGTTGTCATGTCATGGATTACTTCTTCAGCTTCCCCTAAATGTGCACATCATCCTCTTCTCAATGACATGGTCTTACGGCAAAAGTTCTCACCATCTTCTCAACCAACCGGCAACAAGTTCTCACCATCTTCTCAACCAACCATATCTTTCAAGAAGCAAATAAAGTTGTGCATGCTTGGGCTCCTGACTTTCACACTAACAATCCTATACCTTCTGCCCCAGCAGAGATTTCAATGCTTATGTTGTTATTCAGGCTGATGCTGTTGGCACTTATTCTTCAGAAATTAATCATACATTTCAGAGAATATCAAAGCAAAATTTTGTTCGAAAAATTCTATCAGAAAAACCCACACAAAGGACATGCACACCACCATCCACTGAGCCACCCTTCTTTTCCGGCTCTCCTAGTCCATACTGTTCTCTAACCTAAAATGATCGCCATTCCCCGCATCTGTTACTCAATTCTCTTTATTCTGAGAACTCAAATCCAGGTCAATTTGGCCCCTCATTCTCTTCTACAACATAACAAGCATAACATTAATACAAGTTATGCTCGCAGGATACATTCTGATGACCATACAAAATTAAAATCAGCCCAAAGGTGAAGTCTAGGAAAATTAGGTGACCTCTATACACAGAAAAGTTGTCTCATAACACAACTGGCGGACAATTTTAGAACATATGTATATTGAGAATCATAATCAGACAATGATCAAAAGATTCAGGCTCTGCTCAAGTACAAATTCACGGCCAAGAACCCTTGCACCACGGGGGGAAAAAATTGATGTCCATTCAAGTATAACCAAATCAAGGATCTGAAAGTAAATTGAACGGCAACTCTTTAACAGCAACAACCAGATACGATTAAAGGCTTCAATTTTCTTTACCAGTGGGAGATAAATGAAGAATTTCATGTTGGGTAAAAAGAATTACAAATAAGTACCAAAATTCTTGATCAGCTCATCAAATATTTGGGAAGAACTCAAGCTCACAACAAGCCAGCCTCAATGAGATTCCTCCTCCTCAGGGTCTCATCAACCAGCTTGAAAGTTTTCTTTACAAGTTTCTGATCCAAGGCGGTTGTCCTGTAGATCTTGAATGCCCGGTCCACACGTTCCGGTTTGGTACTTTGAAAGTAAAGTTCCTCAAACTTCTTCTTCACAAACCTGTCAGAAGCTTAGATATTGATACAACATACACAAGCTTAACAATAATGACAAGGGAAATATAAGAAATTAAGATCGTCATATGCACATGTAAACTAAATATTACAAAGTTTACAAGTCATTTCTTACAAAATGCTGTGAATATAAGAAAATATGCAGGTTTAGCAGTGGATTAGCTACAACCATGAACATCAAGCTTTGCACCAGTAAATTGAGTTTGTCTTGATGAATCCCAACTTGCAAATCCTTCTTGCTAATGGCTATCCACCTCCTCACTGTTATACACATTCAAGTATCTCTTATCTCTGAGCCTCCGCAGTCCAAATATAGCCATGGCAGATGCCAACATTATCTCAAAAGGTTAATAATTTCGTCCAGAATTGAAGCAAAACATCTGCCTCCTCCTTCCATTGATATGCCAGTTTCTCAGCTTGTTCTTCCTCAATCCACCACATATCCATTTCAACATTTATAACTCTCCCATGTTTATTGTATTAAGTGGGCATTTTTTCATTTACCAAGACATAACACAGACCACTGCCATGCTACCCTGAAGTTGGCAAATCATGTTTACCACCCCAGAAGTACCTCTTTTTCTACTCCACTAACTCAGGTCTAGTTCTATTAAAAATGATTTTGCCCATTTGTCTGTTCCTATACATATCTGTTTATCTGAAGACGATGAAGTATTGACTGATAAGACAACTAGTAAGGAAGTCCATTATGATTAAAAGATCATGCTGAGGCTGTACGTTTATTTAAGAATATTTCTACATTTAACAAACTACACATTATGATGTTAGTAGGTAATTTCGTTCAACTATTTACTAATTAAAATTGCATGTCCCTTTGAGTCCCTTGCCTTTGATGTAACCGACAGAGACTTGGAGTACAACTTGGGACAGAAAAGCATGGCTTTTCCCCTTCTTTCTTTTTTTTTTTTTCTTTTTTCTTTCTTTTAAGAGAGAGAAAAGGGGGAGAAACACCCGCATTTTAGTTACCAAGTCCAGATTTTTGGGAATGCACCACCCAAGAATTGAATCTAAAACCTCCAGTTGCTAAGCAGACGGGTCAATGACAACCAAGGCAAGCCCCAACTCACTGTAATTCCCTTTTTATCAGATGATTCAAACGGCAGAACCAGCAAACTATTTGAAAACCACATTTAACAGTGGAACTGTCATAGAATAGTTGAAGAACAAACAAAATGATAACATAAAGAATCCCAATAAAGCATGCAATTGGTATGGAAACCTCATTTTCATGCACTGACCTGCAGTGGTATTCCTTATATGATATGAATTCTTCTATTAAAAGTTTCGTAGGCATCTTACAGCAGATTTGGATCATTTGCTATTGCATTGCTAAACGCCAAAACCACTTACTCATATGCATGTTCCACCTCTTGCCTTCCGGATGCCATGGGTTGATAATCCTTGAACCACTCACAAACACTCAAGGGAACCTGTAGAAGAGCGAATAGTGTATTAGCATAAATGCATATCACTGACTGATGATCGGTGGAAGAACTCTTACTTTTTGAACCTTCTTCTCAAAAATATCAAATTTGTTGAGGAACAGCATGAATGATGTTTTCTGCTCAAGACAATTTATTAAATTTGGAGAGGGCTCACAACTGACTGAATTCTAAAATATGGAACAGAAACTTATAACAAAAGCTATATGAACACCTCAAAGCATGCTTGCTTCAGGACCCAATCAAAGAGCTCTTTGGTCTCCATCATTCGATTCTTTGTCTCATCCTCAAAAAGCATCTGATCATACCTGTAACAGCAGATGTCAATTAAAAGGAACCTAGTTTGACAGACCATTCATGTATGGAATACTAGCATCGCCCAGAATTACAGATGGATTACTATAGTAGCATCTGAGGTCTGCAAGAGATGCCATTCCAACTCATGGATTAAGATGCACGTTAGGCAATTGCTTAGGATAAGGAGCAGTCAAAAAGTATGTTTTGACAAAGCACAATGCCGGCAACTAAAATAGAAGGCATAATTAACCAGAAGATATTAGGACAGAGAACAGTCAAAAAGTATTTTTTGAAAAAGCAAAAAATTGGAAGCTAAAATGGAAGGCATGTTTAACCAGAAGACATTAAACAAACAAAACATTGGAGACCCATAAGCAGGTAATAGAGTTGGTTTGACCACACTTATAATTCTGACAGAACATTGCAAATCCGTTAATGTTTAAGTGATGCACTTCAAATTCTAAAATATAAAGAGAAGGTTTTACATAACATAGACAGCAGGAATTTTTATATCATGAAAACATTTAAAAATAAAAATAAAATCCTTTGCAGGACTCATATCGTATAGGACGTCGGAGGCTTACTCGCTTATTGCAGCACAGAAAATTACAGCTGTTACACCTTCAAACAGATGGATCCATTTCCTCCTCTCATTTCTCTGGCCTCCAACATCATATAGCCGATAAACTTCACCACTTTTTCTGCTCTCTCCTACAGGGCTGCAGAAGGACCATTCCATTTAATCAAATTACCAGTTACAAGATAACTGGAACACTTTTACCAAGCAACAACAACGTTTTACTGATTGCGAAGAGCAAAATAACTAGAACACTTTGTCAAGCACCCACAATATTTTACTGACTGGGAAGAAAAAAATGTTTTATTAAAAAATAAATAAATATTCTGGGTGACAACTTCAAAGTAAAAAATACAGTAAAAATCAGGTCCACAGACCAGAGCATCAGAATTACAGTATAATATCAATGTGCACATTTTCACCCCAAACAAAACTGTAGAGTCATAGATTACATATTACAAAAGGTAAATGTTGATAGCTAGAAATTGTTGAAACAATGGATCAACAGATTATGAAGTTATCATGCTCAATAATTTTGGTTCCGCCCTTCTTTCCTAACCACATATTCCAAAAGTTGAGCTGCATTCTATTTAAATGCAGGGAAAGGATCAGCCCAGCAAATTATTAAGCTAAGCGCTAGGCTAAATCTTAAAACCACTATTTCATGGGTTGCATAAACAAGATGTACAAAGAGGCAAAAAGATATCTACTGAAAAGATACATTATGCAGAAAGGCCACCTGAATTGGATCTCCACAACTCCTGTTGTTCGCACCCTGGCATAAAGAATATCCTCCTGTAACATCCATGGTATAAAGGAAGAAAAATCAGAGAAGTCAAAGGAAAGATCAACTATTAGCATCATTATACCGCTGAAAGATGATTGGTGCAACTTTTGTAGAAAACATAGATTTAGAAGCACGGTCTCCTTACAAAAGCATGGTAAGTCAAACATTGTCCACTTGCCATCATAAAAGTGATTCCAAATTGAAATATAGATGAGTAGACAAGAAAAGGAAGTAAATAGAAGAATAAACAAACAGGATCAGGAGGTAGCAAAGTAAATAACAGATCTACCATCCTTTTTCAGAAGTTATTCCGAATTAGCCTAATAATAAGGAAGCTAAAATTTACTTAGGTGGTGTTTGGATACCTGTAACTAGGTGCAAGCCAACCCTAGTTATAGTAAAGTGGCCTTTTTCAGCCGTTTGGTTGGTTGAAAAATGGGCATGCCCAATGTCTTTAGAGCTGCAGCAGGGCCTCACCTGCTGCAAGTGGTCCTAGGATGGAATTGGCCATAGGACAAATGCAGCAAACAGGAAAAGTGCAGAGGGGTTTTGCTTACACCCATCGCATCAATTGGGTTTCTCTTCATGTTGCCATCACCTCTCGTGGAAACCATTTCTCTCTTCTTGTTCACACTCGTCCTCACCTCCAGCCACTCTCCCCATCCTCGGAGCTTTGTTCAACAACCTTTGCTTGGGGTTTGCTTCCTTATCCTCTGATCCTCTCGCTGAAATCTCTTCTCCCCCATGCCTTTCACCTTGTCCTTCTCCTCTCATCCTCTCACTCATGCCTCTTCTACTCCAGCCAAGCCCAGGTGCTTCTGCTTCCCATTCACTACCATGTCGGCTGACATCCTAAGGCACTAATTCACTCTATGGCTAAAATCCTGAAACCTAACCCAAATTTCTACCAAAAACCTAACCACTCCCCCATCCCTCTTCACCGATTTCTATGATCTGGAACTCGTCCTCGGCCATCGACCCCATCACTCGCTTGATCCACTCAAGATCTAACCTGAACCCTAATCCCCCATTTATACCAAAACTCTGCTTTGATTTCCACCATTATGTGGGTTATTTCTCTTCTATTTGTTCTAGTCTCTATAGTTTTAAGCACCAATTGGTGCCAACCTGCTTGATCTGCAATGGATTGCACATGTACAGGCGATGTGGTGCCTAGGTGAACGATTGGTCCTGTATCAGGCAGTGAGAGGCATCTATCTTGCTTGCATGCTTGATCCTGAAAGGTTCTTGGTGAGTATTGGTGCCTCTGATGCCAACAATTCGAGGTTCCAATGTTCCTAATCAATTACCTCATACCGCAAATCCCTTTCTGAAACCTGAGTTATTCCATCATAAATTTTGGAACAGGATAATCTCAAAACCAGCAACCATAAGATTCCCCTTCATCTGCTACACCTTCTCCTATAAACCTAGCTAAAAGAGGGTTTACACCGTCACCTCATTAAATTAACACTGCAACATGCTTAAAGAATATAGACCGCTCCTTTACATTGGGTATGTCAGTGTATTCCACTTCTATAGCATGATTTCTTATAAATGGAGTTCATCAAATACATGACAATGCAGAGGCATTCACAAGCACAACCAAAAGGCTATGAACAAAACTGGGAAAAACAATTTCAAAATACAATACTAAACTGGTACATAATAATTTTTGCATATACTATACCTTTGTTGGAACATAATCTGTTTCAGACAATCGTTCCAAATTCTCCATGAAATATTGAGCACAATCAGGAACTTGTAGTATGTTTCCACGAGCATAAGTTTCCTGTAAATATACACATTAACAACTATCAGGAATGATTAGCTGCTCTTAATTACCTATCGACAAATAGAACTATGAAAATATCACCATTTGATGGTACTTTGCAATATACCAGAATCTACCTGAATAGCAGCATCATTCCATAAGTTTTTTATCTCATGTGCGATATCTTTAGTAAGATATGGATAATCCAACCTGCTTCCAATGTCAGACAGTTTTTCTCCAATTTCCTAATGTCAAAAGGACAGTATTGTTTTAAACTTACGTCAAACATCATAAATAATAAAACAGAAAGAAAATGTAAGCAAGTAGAAGACAATCATTACTCTAAGCACTTATCTTCACAAAAAGTGTCCTTAGTTTAAAGTCTAGCACAACAACACTCTCAAAGCATTAACAAAATCAAGAGCATGCACGTGTTTTCTTCAGAAAAGGAGTAATAGTTTGCCAGTTACCTAATATCAAATTCAGGAATATTTATGGATCAAAAATTAATGAAACTCTAGGCATATCTTGTATTCCAGAGTTCAAGACATTTATACATGTAGCAGTTCTGAGATAAGTGTGAATATGATAAAATACAAAATGCCAGCATGATGTTAACATGCTGTCGAAAAACACTAAGACGGTATTGGGTTTGACTGCACTATATTCTGAAACAAGTATGCAGACAATATATTGCTTTGGCATTAAGCGCACATGAACAAGTTCCTCGTCTAAGTTATGGTGTTAGCAAGAAATTATAATAAAAGAACCACACTTCCAGGATTTAATCCTCAAGACAAACATGCAAGGAGACAAATGCAGATATTATTTCCATTCATTCAGTTTCCTGTTTTTTGGGATGTATGCAAGTAGGTTGTGTATGAAGAGCTAAGAGACAATTTAAAACAGGGAAAGGCATAAACAAACCTTATTTTCAATCGACACGACATACTTTGATGAATCTGATTCGTTTTGTGCCAGTTCCTTTGCTCCATCATACAATATCTGTTGATAACAATCAATTTAACCTCAGGAAAGAAGAGCATATGAATGATCACATCAAAAGAAGTTCAACTCTCCCAAGCTCTTGACACTAAGTAACCCTCATTACATGAATTAGAGAAACAAACAGACACACCCTTTTCAGTATTGCATACTTTAATTGTCTGATACACATTAGCATGGATAACTGATGTATAACTTCTAAGTTCCGCCTCATCAAAGCCAGATCGAAAGAGTAGTTTTATCTGCAGAAAAATAAAGCACAAGAAATGCCAGGATTAAACTACTGCAGCTAAAAAATAAAAAGCAAATCCAGTCATTATAGTTTTAACAAAAATAGTTCGGAATGATGGATTCATCTGAAGAAAAATTAAGCACAAGAAGCGTCACGATTAATTCTAATGCAGCAAAAGATATGATGGACTCAGGTTACTCACCTGCTTAAAAATTGTAGATTTTCCTGATTCTCCCGCACCTTCAACTCAAAGAAAAATCACGATATAATAAGATAATGAAAAGGATCAGCTAATATTGGCAGAAAACTACAAGTTACAAAAATGAACACAGACAAAGAGAAGAGAATCAAGAAGCAGAAATGTAAAAACATGAATGCAAAACTTTATATCAGTTTCAGTTTATCCCTGTCATCTGGCATCTATGATAATTTCATGAACAGATGATGCTTTCTATGTTCAAAGCTGAAGACCACAGAGTAGTGCAACCTGCTGTTACGCTCAGGCTCAGATTAAAGTAATATGAACCTTTTAAATTTCATGGTAAGACTTAGCTAGTTAGAGACAATACTATTTAACATGTCACTTACAAGAATCAAAGGTTATCTATTAGATCGTCACATTTATATCTATATATTTTAAAAATAAAAACAATTATGAGAACAAGCAAAAAAGGTTTTCTTCATGTTCCTGCATATAAAAAAATAAGTTACAAAGTTAATTTCTTCTATATTATTATCATACTGAATGGACATTCTAAAAAATATTTTGAAATTAGAGAGGAAAATTTTAAGAATGCAAGTAACTAGAGGAACAGAAGTTGCCAAGCTGATGATAGAGTAAGAAAAGCACAACTACTGTGCCCTTATGAAGATGGGTATGAGTTATGTAAGGATTCAAAAATACCTAAAGATACAAAAGATAAAGAAGTGGGCATCATAGAAAACAAGAAGGCACATAGGTTACCCTATTTGACTACTGATGCCAGAAAAATAACATAAAATGCACCTTTCATTCACCATAGTCCACAACCAGCAAGACCATCCTTCCATTTGCTTGAACCTGTGCAGCTCCCAATCACAATTTTCCTTAACCCCAAACTCTAGTTGTCACGATTGACCATCAATGGATATTTAGCCTCAAGCCAACAAAATCACTAAGTATGGCATCTTTAACAAAATATTAATGAGTTCCAAAATTTTGACATTGCTAGAAAGAGATGCATGAAATATAGGAACAGCTAAAGGGATTCATTATCAAACTATTCACCATGTCATGCAGAGACTAGTTTCACCAAAGCATCACTGATCCACCAACTAAGTTCAATCCTCCTTAATCTCTTAACCTTTAGTAGGGTTAAATATAACATGTCCAATGCAGCAAGATGCAGAATTTGCAACAGCTATGCTCCTTTCCAATATTTAATAGCCCAATTCCACATTACTCTCTTGGAGTTGAAGGTAACATCTAATGGCCTATGTAACAAAAATACCCCTTGTCAGTTCCTTACTCCATCTTTGTGCCAAACAATGCAGCGCCTACATAATCATCTCTCACTGCAACGCAGCTAAGCACTCCTCAAGGACAGAACACCACCTCATTTAAATCTTGTTGTTCACAATAATGATAATTGAAACAAAAGACAAAAAGCCATCTTTATATAACACATATTATATGTACTATATATATCTACTATTTGTCTTCATTTTTCTTTCAGATTTTTTCTTTTGGCAAGACACTTGAGTGTGCAAAACTCTTCTTGCTAGATCTTCAGGTAACTTCATAGTTCTTTATTCTAGAAAGTATACAAATTTGTCCAGTACCCTTCAATGAAATTTATACTAATTCTGAGCACCAGTTGATCTTGCTTACCCAATCATATTTATTGATACAAAGAATAACATTCTTTCATTAGTGTGGAACTAGTAAGAATTAGCAAGAAATATCATGGTCTGCCGTACTGCCTCGTATGGGGCATATCCTACCATACCGGTATGCTATCTCGTACTGTACCAACACTCGGTATGCTATTTTGTACCATGCCAAACCATCTACCAACACCATAATAGGATGATACCAGTACAATGTCCAATACCGAGAACACAAAACTTAAGAAATACAGTTTCTGATCATGGAGAGTATACACCGTCTCAATTTATGAGCAATGCATGTTCGAAATTGTCGCTATCTAGTTATTAATTGCAATAGACTGATCTAGAAAACCATGAAACACAACCACAACCAAGAAGTATAGGATTCTGGCTTCTAATCTGAATTTTTCAATATCATTTCTCTTGCAGGACATCACTATAATATGCCAGATATTCATGATATTTGTATAAATGATATAAAAAATATATATGTCAAGCATACCAAGAAGTAGAAGTTTATGGATATGTTGCTCAGCCTTTGTTTCTTGAGCAATTCGCCTCTCAATTTCTGCAGCCTGAAAATGCTCAAACAAGATAAAAAGGAGAAACAAACTGAGAAACCATAGGCCTCAAAATCTTGGGGAGATGCAAGACACAAGAAAGGAGAACATTGAAGGGTCAGACAGTGCAGCTTATAAATGTTGACGCCCAGTGCTTTGACCAGTGGAGAAGTTTACCTGTTCATTTTCTTCACTGTCAGTTTCACTGTAAGGTTTTTGTCTGCTGCAGAATGAACCCATGCCTTCAAAAACAAGGGAAAGCATGGATATCATACTATATGTGTTATGTCTGGTTTCCCTGGTGAGCTCTGCAAACATAATTCCATCTCTAGAAGAATCTGAATGAGGCAATGCTATCTATCTGCAAGCTAACAACATGTCAGGATGCACCGAGTGTATATCACAGCTAACTCGTAAATAAAGTAATATAGAGGCAGAAGACAATAAGATGATAATGATAGCGTTGGAGGGGGGCAGCTTTTTACAATAGTGAATTGCAAAAGGATCTGCTAGAAGGTTGTAGGTGGCCCCTATTGTTCTCATCAAAAGATTCATTTCTTTTTAGTTCATCCCATTTTTCCATGACTAGCTTCTGGGATAAAGCTCTAGCACTTCTCTTGTTATGCCTAGCATCCCTTTGGATTAGCTCAAGAGCATATGGATATTATGATTCATTTCACTTTGCACCTTCACATCTAGCAGCCTGTCATCCTATTATAAAGAGTGTCATATTGATTCTCATCCACTTATTGATCTCTCCCTTATGAATTTTTAAAACATCTTTACGTTTCATTTGTTCCTAGGGAACCCTTTCATATTTCTTCTCCACCCTCAATTATTACAAAATGACAGGCGATTATGATGATGGAGGAACATGCATGTGAAAAACTTGTTTATTTGATGTTATTAGACAAAACAAAATAAAATCCAAAAGTGATGCTATTTTCAGTAAAGGAGAACAAAAGAGGCATGCAGGGCAATGCTGCAACTGAAGTATGCCCCTGGAATTATAGGAACCATATCACTGGGATGATCTAGAAAATAGTAGTATGGGTTTGCTTTTGCAGTTTTGCCCCACCAACACAAGCAAGGCAGATCCAAATGTTCCACCTAGCATTTGATTGCTCCTCTCCAACTTTGTGAAATTTTTTTCTTTTAATTTCAAGCAAACTCCTTATGAATTGTCAGCTTAGATATCGTATCAGACAATTTGATAGCAGTCTGGACAGCATTTTTTTTCCCTTTGAGAACTAGAATGCATGGAATCCTGGATGAAAGCCAAAGGGAAACACTGATCATCAAAGTTTTGCCAGGTTATTTCAAAAGCACGTCACCAAAATTACTACAGTTTGTGGTATGCCAACTGATAAAGGACATCCTCTAGATATGCCTTTTTCTTGATGAAATCCAAAACTGGAAATTAAGGGATGAAAATTTCAATTTTAACAGAACACCCAAGAAATAGATAATTATTGAATGAAAGCTTCGATTTCGGGAGAGCACTCAAAAAATAATGTACTTATTGGAACTAGAATCTTCAACTTACAACTGAATAACCGAATGAAGACACCAAGATATTTATTTGGATGTAAGAGAAAGTGGCCATTTAAAGGATTCAAAATTTATTAAAGTGGGTGTTCCAACCAATCAGCTGGAGCCCAGTGGAATCGAACTTCTTAGAAAAGTTACATATTAATATATTCGATGCAAAAAGGATTACAATGAGAGGGAAAAAAAAAAAAAAAAAGCTCAGAATGCTAAGGCTCTATTAAAAATTAAAAAGGAAAAACAACAACAACAACAATTTTGACATCAAAATCTTCACTCGACTCAATCAACATGAAATTCTTCAAATTCTTTGCTTTCTCCGAAACAATCCACCCAGCTACTGTATGAGTTGGAGCGATCATAATGTAACAAAATGGAGACTGTGCACACCGATACAAAGCCAAAAGCAAAAATTCCTCGAGTATGATTAAAGAAAGAGAGCTCGGAAGAACTCACAATAACTGGATGGCATAGATGAGGGCAATGTGTTCTAGAGAAGACGAGATCCCTCGAACCTCTTTGAGGTGTCTTAAGATTCCCAGAGAAAACCCCCTCCTCGGCGGAGATCGGAGGCTAGCCAGAATGCGAAAGCTCCAAACCCTCGTCGCCGTTCCCTGGAGTCCAAGCGGAAACCCTCATGAGTCGTCGGCGGCCGAGGTCTCTGACTGTTCCCCCATCTCAACCCTATATGTGATCTCGGCCTTTCAATTTCCGATGCGGCGAATCTGAAGGCTGGCATCAGAGATCAGCTGGACTTGAGGTGACCGAGAGCGAAGCGAGTGATATCCTCACGCTCCGCAAACAACCGGTGATCATCTGGGAATGGAAGACATGGTACTCTCCATGGGATGCAACTTGGTTGGGCTCAACCCAGATTCAGCCAGTCCAATCCTCTAGCCAGGTAAGCTGGGATTTCATGAACTACAATTAAGCTTGTGCTCAAAAATCCTACCCTAACCCCAGGTTCGTTAGGCTAGATTTGAAGTTAAATCAAAAACTTAATCAATCCGAAGCTTCCATAAATAGATAAATTTGTACATATTTTCACATTGTATATTTTATCTTAGTCTCTGGCTTTGCTGAATTATAAAATTGTATTAGTGCACACAAAAAACCCTAACCAATCCAATATTAAATAAAATTGTTTGAGCATTTCTCCAATCATAAATAGCCCACATGCCTTGATCCAACCAATTGATCCAATCCAAGCCAGCTCAACTTAATACAAATCCAACCTAGTCCCTGTTCCAGCTCAAGGCGATGTTGGATTGGAGATCCCACCTATGGTTGACTTAGGTTGGTTTATAATTAGAAGATGCAGAGGTAGGGCTAGTGTGGAGTTAGCCATCAACTCAGCCCAACTTGTCAACCCTGATCTCTTCATGGTTTTATCCATGTACCTCACTAGTAACAACTATTTTTACAGACATTATACACTTCCAAAGAAATGAATTCAAAGATAAATTAGCAAAATGATTGTTGTTATTGACCTATTTTGGTTGAGTGGCTCATAGTAATTTCAGAAAGAGACCATTGTAGCATGACGATGACGCTATCGGAACCTTGATTCACCAATTATGAAGGCTGCCAGATGAGTTCTTGTGACATGGGATTATGGGGATGGGTTAATAGTCTCGACTTCCATAAATCAAACTTAAATCCTTGTGGTCGGATATATTGGCAAAGAGTCTGACAAATAGTCTGGTCCAGTTGCATTGCATGATCCAATTAAATGGAAGCATACGGCCCACTTGATCTGACATGGGCTACAAAGTAGCTATGGTGAAGTTTCGAGAAAGAGTAATTCTTTGTGCACTACTCTATCTTATTGGGCCACATAGCAAGCACTTTTTATTTTTTTTTTAAATTTGGATGATAAAAATATTTTTTTTTTTTTTAAATTTATAACATCCTACAGTCAAATATAACTTCCTGCGTGATGAGAAGTCATAATTTTATTCCAAAAATCATAAAGAAAGAAGGATATTTTTATTATAAAAAATTTATAAAATTTTAAATGATTAAAAAAAAAATTTTACGATATCTTATTATAAAATTATGACTTGCTGTTGTACAAAAAGTCATAATATAACCACAACATGTCATAATATTATCACAGAATGTTATAATTTTTTTTCAAAAAAAAAAAATATTTTTGTCATTCTAAATTTCAAACTAAAAAATAGAACTGTAGATATTAAATACACGTTAGGAAGCAGTGGCTATATGGACCAATAAAATGAGATAGTATATTTTTACTACACCGCATGCGGTGTACAAAGATTCCCTATTTGAGAAAAGCTATAAAATTCAGTTTGAGGGAGGAGGATTGGAGCCGCTCTTTTTATCTAATTGATCATGTGACGCTCTCCATGTTGCTATTATCAAGAGAGAATGGTGTTGTCGGCTTCTAATCCAATGGATGCAGCTGGATTATGTCTCAACTACCTTGAAATAAATCTAGCAAACGATACCAAAACGCGTCACTCTTAACTCTTAAGTTCTAGAAAATGACACATATTCAAGTGGTTCCAAGGATGTCACGTTTCTTTTTTATTTGAAAGCCTGATGGGGTCAAACTTGTCGTGGTTGGACTCATTGGGACTTGATGTATAGATTATAGGGAGTATTTTTGTTGTTGTTGTTGTAGTTTTGGTGCGGTGGAGGTAAGAAGCGAGAATCCCTTTGAATGCTAGCGGGAGGGAGTCGGAACGTACGTCCACAGGGTTGCCTTTTGATAGTCGTAAAACGGCAATAAAATAGTTTGCTGAGCTTGGAGTAGGATATAATTCGGGCATTCTCTAAAGGGAGGGCATGGTTGTGTCTCGTTTCCCATGCAATATAATACATTTTATATGTCCTGCACTGTCTGAAAAAAAGTTATGTTGAGATTACGTGCCCAGCAGTACGGATCTTTCTTTCTCCACCTAACACATGAGATATTGTTCATTCTGGAACAGCATATGCCTACAACAGGAAACCACAATCACTGCCCCTCATGGTTTTATCCCGCAAAAGATGCCTCACGTGGGCAAAGGGGAGCCCGCACTACATAAGCAGTAGACTCTCTTGATTGTATCCGATATGGGACTTTCGAGCTCAATGCTCCCGATACCCATCCCACAACAGCCCCCGTGGGTTGTCAAATCGCTGGGATTAATCTATGTCCTTGGCAGGATAATATCCCAGAGCGGCTATGCCGCATGCCTTTGTCAGGACGGCGGCCCTCAGCAGTCGTACGGCGTTTGAGAGAACCGACCGGCCATACGTCGGTATTTGGTTGTAGGATGTCGGGTGAAGATCCAGGGACCCTCCGACAGTCAGTCTGACGCGTTATGGGAGTCGGAGATCGGGCTCCGTCGTTCGGCCAGTCGGGAACGAAAAGGGTCTGCCCGACCGACATACCTTCGGTCGGACAGTGTCGGCAGTCGTCGGTCGGTAGAGTCGGGCGCTGGTCAGGCAGGCCCGATGGTGAGTCGGCGTGAGAGGGACCGGTCGGTATATCCCAACAGTTGCCCCCCCCCACTCCTGAGTCGGATGTCGTGCTGGCCAGCGTCCTCGCGTGGGCGGCGGTTTCGGGCGAAAGAAGTGGATATCCATCGCATCACGCTCCAACTCTGGCGACCGTACCAATGATCGGTCTCGCGCCAGACGTCTTATGGGTGTCAGACGTCCCATCGGTGTCAGACGTCCTATCGGGAATAGAAACCACCGTTTCCGTCGTCTCTTCGGGAACGCAAACCTTTGCGGTTTTTTCGCCATGTGGCAGGGGGCCATTGGGCCGAATCCGTTCAGGCAGATGGAGGCGACGTGGCCTGATCTGGGGCAGGTGCGTCGAATCGTCGGACCGAGGGAAGGCCCAGATGCCGCCACATGTCATGATCTGGGAGATCCTTGTTGGGCGTGCTCTCATCCCGACCGTCGAGGGGCACTATATATACAAGGTCACCTACATCCAAAACTTCACTTTTCAAACCTGTTGCCGAGACTCTGGCCGAGCGATCCCTTGTCTCAGGTAGTTGTCCCCGCCTCTTTCCTTAGAGAGTTTTCTAGGAGCCTTTGTCGTTGTCTTTCGTTTTCTCCTTGCTTCCTTGAAAAGTTCTTCCTTCTTCTTCTCATTCTTTGACTTCGGTTCTAGCGTCATGGCCAGAACCTCTCCACGAGGAGGTCAGTCGGGAAACCAAACCGATGATTCTTGGTCGATCTCGGAGGTGGAGGTCTCTTCACTTTTGGGGCCGAACGTCGATCGGCTCCGGGAGCAGTACTGCATCCCGGAGCAGTTTCGGCTGTTCGCCCCTGGAGTCGATGGTTGGGTTAACAACCCGTCCGTAGACCAGGTGGCTTTCTACGTCGAGGACCTCCGGGCCGGTCTTCACTTTTCGATTTCTGAGTTTGTCCGAAACGTGCTGGACTACTACGGGCTTTGTCCGGTGCAGCTGGCGCCGAACTCGGTCCGACTGGTAGTCAGCTTTGCCTTGCTGTGTCGGCTTTTGCCGATCAATCTTCGTATTTCCCTCTTCCGAGCCTTCTTTGTTCTTCGACCCCACCCTAAAGCCCGAGGGTGGTGGTTTTTCAACCCTCGGAAGGGTCTTTCCTTCATCACTGGTCTTCCATTGTCGATTCATGGATGGAAGAACCAGTTCTTTTTCGTCTCTTCTCCTGTTCCTTGGGGGTTCCCTTCCCGCTGGGGGGACCCCTAAACTCAACCAAATGAGAATAGTCGGGTGGAGGATGGAGACCGAGAGGACTTCCACCATTTGAAGGACATTTCGGTGCCGAAGCAGAGGGAGCTCGTCACCAAGCAAGCCCTGTATGACGCCGGTCTGAGCTTGGTTCCTCATCTAGGTCTGTTTTTCTTTTCTCTCTCTTTTTTTTTGTGCTGATCCTCTGTTGAAATTGCAGACATGCCGCCGAGGGTGAGGTTGACAGAAGCCGACGTTCGGCAACACGCGGCGCGGAAGAGACCGGCGCACGGAGCCGAATCATCTCGGCCTCCCAAGAGGCCTCAGGTAGCACCACCGAGCAAGCCGGCGGCAATGGGAGCGGAGTCCAGCTCCGAACGGGCGTCGGATCGAGAGCCGATCATCGCACTGTCAGTGCCGACAGTGCCCACTGAAGCCCCGCCCGAGGAATGGACGATCGAGGAAGCAGCCCCGTCCGAGGGACAGGCGGCCGAGGAAGCAGCTGAAGATGTGCCGGCCGCACAGCCGGCTGGCGAGGTTCGGGCAGAGACACGCGAGCCCGAACGATCTACTTCAGCTGCTGTCATGGCCTCCGGAGGGACCCAATCGGGCTCGAGCCTCCCCTCTCTCTCTGATGTCAGGGCCTAGGTGTACGAACGAGAGAAGGCCCCGATGGTGCCAGGCGACGACAGGAGGTCAGCCGGTCGTGGTGCGTCGTCCGACGCCCTCTTCCCGAAGGAGCGTCGGCCCTGGCCAACCACGACTTGGCCAGGAGGTTGTGCCAGGCGATTATCCTTCTGGCCGATCATGAGGTCATGAAGAATCAGCGGATATCCGACATACTTTCCTCGTTCTACCCGACCATAATCCGGGTAAGCCTTTCTTCTTTACTTTTCATTTCCGTCGTCGTTTTCTACAAGTTCGATCTTCTGACAGTCGGTCTTGTTATTTGCAGCTGATTTACCACATGTCCGAGCTGGAGGCCGGATATCGGAGGTTCGGCGATCTCCGGGCGGTCTGGAAAGATAAGGCCATGGCCGTCGAGGCCGATAAGGCGGTACTGGTCGACCAGCTGAAGCAGTCGGTCGACCGTGAGGCCCGACTTGAAGAGGAGATCTCCCACCTTACCGAGGAGGTCTCCCGCCTTACCGGTGCTCTGGCTGCCTCGGGGGCCAAGCTGCAGTCGGCTCGCGAGGAAGCCAAACGGAAGTCCCGCACTGTTCGCCGACTGCATCGCGAGCGAGACGACTCCGTCGAGGAACTCAAAGCCGAACGCGAGCAGCTCCGGATAAGTTTGGAGAATCTCGCCAAGGCCGAAGAAAACTTATCCTCCGTTCAAGCCGACGCAGACATAGCAAGGGCGAAGGCGGAGTTGGCGAAAGAGGCTATGGGTCGGGCCGTGGAGGACTTCCGCTACTCTGACGAATATCGGGAGGAACTCTTGGAGAGCGATTTCCTCTCCTACAGAGTGGGGTACGAGGACGCTCGGAAAGCGGTCCAGAGCCTGTATCCGGAGCTCGATCTCAACAGCATCGTCCCCCCAGAGTCGGAGGGCCAAGCCGCGGGAGAGGTGGCCGACCCATCGTCGGGAGATCGCACCGTCGTGGAGGAGGCCAACGCAGACCAGGCTGCCGAAGGCGAGGCGGCTCCGACCCCCGATGCTACCTCGGCCCGAGCGGATACGCCGACCGCCCCCGGACTTCTCCCGGTAGAGGAAGCCGACTCCGGCGAGTAGTCGGAGCTTGTTTTATTTTTTTATTTTTGTTTAGTGTACTTGTAATCGGGCTTCGGCTCAATTTTGTAAACTCAATTCAAGTTCGAATGAAATCAAAATCTTTTCAACTTTTTCTCTGTCTTTATGTATCCTGGAATGTGTCTTGTGTGTCTCGCCGAAACGCTTTCGAACGTATAAGTCGTAGGCCCGACGTACTAGCTAGGATGTTCGGTAAGATCCCAGGTAGCTAGTCGGGATAGTCGGTAGCGTGCGCCATGGTAAAGGCAGAGCGAGCTCCGATTTTAGGTCGGCCTTCCGACTGTCGTATGACCTGACAGTCGAGAGCTTAAGTCGAGCGCCCATTGCCCAGACCTAAGTCGGGCATATTCGTCGAGTCGGGCGTCGTCCGTCCTTCGGGCGTAGCTCTTTGACCCGATCATCTTGTAGAGTCCGATAGTTGAATAATGTCCAATGTATTTAGTTGATGACAGGTCGATCATCTATTGCCTGATTCTTTATCGGGCATATGTGATAAACGGTGGTAAGCCGAATACCCTTCGATCGGTTGTGACCTGGTCGGTATGTCGCGAATGCGATGTTGGTCGCGTTGGCGTTTTGCCTTTCTTGGCCGGAGCCAAGTCGGCAAGTTAGCCAACCGTCTTGCTTAGGAGCTGGCTGCGAAAGGGGCGTGGCTTCAACTTAGGGGGGTTTCATCACCATCGCCGGCCTTCCACCAATGTAGATATGTCGGTCGTCGCAAGAGTCCGACGCGCCATCGGCGATTGGGTCGCAGATTTCTAATGGAATGCTGGGCCCAAGTCGTGACGTCGGGGTTCGTACTACTAGCAAGCGCCGATGCACCGTTGGAGGGCTGAGATTCTAGATTTCAAAGTTTTGAAGTTGAGTTTGCATTCCAAACAAGGGCACACAGAGTTTACTGGTAGTACAACCTCAGATTGTCGGCATTTCAAGTCCGGAGAATGGCGCTTCCTTCTAGAGTCTCCAGTCGGCAAGCTCTCGGCCCGTAGGTGTCCGCTATCTTGTAGGGTCCTTCCCAGTTCGGAGCCAACTTTCCTTGGTCTAGAGGCTTCGAAACTTCTGCCTTTCTTAAGACCAGGACCCCAGGCTTGACAAGCTTCGGCTTAACTTTAGTGTTATAGTATCGGGCCACTCTCTGCCGGTAGGAAGCCATGCGGAGTTGAGCCTCGAACCGGAGTTCAGGTAGGAGGTCCAGGTCAGCTCTCCGACACTCGGAGTTGCCCGGCTCTTGGTATTGTTCGACTCTAGTCGATGGTAGCCCGATCTCGAGTGGGATCATCGCCTCCGTTCCATAGGCCAAGTTGAAAGGAGATTTCCTGATCGGGACACGGGGTGTCGTTCGGTACGCCCATAGGACGGAATTCAATTCCTCGACCCAGAGGCCTTTGGCTTCATTCAGTCGGGTCTCGAGTCCATGCAGAATAGTCTGGTTAGTTACCTCGACCTCGTCGTTGGACTGTGAGTGCCCGACCAAGGTCAGCTTGTGCGTGATATGAAATCTCGCACAAAACTCTCGAAAGTTTCGGTTGTCGAATTGTTGTCCATTGTCGGTAATAATAGTGTGCGGTAGCCCGAACCTGAAGATAATGGACTTCTGGATGAAGTCTTTCATCTTTCGCTCGATGATTTGTGCCAGAGGTTCGGCTTCTATCCACTTAGTGAAGTAGTCGATTGTGACGACTATGAACTTTCTTTGGCCGGATGCCGGAGGAAAAGGATCGAGTATGTCGATTCCCCACTGGGTGAAGGGCCACGAGGCGACAATAGGAGTGATTTGACTGGCCGGTCGGTGTTGTATGTTGGCGTACCTCTGGCATGGCTCACACCTCCGAACTAACTCAGTCGTGTCTTTTCTCATGGTGGGCCAGTAGTAGCCCTGCCGTAGGACTTTGTAGGCCAAGGATTTGCCCTCCAAACGATTTTTGCAGATCCCTTCATGTACTTCTCTGAGCGCGTAGTCTGCGTCAGTCGGTCCCAAGCACCTGAGCAAGGAAAGGGAGAACGACCTTTTGTAGAGTCGGCCATCCATTATCACGTATTGGGAGGCCACCCATCGGAGTCGTTTGGCTTCCGCGGGGTCTTCAGGACTAGTTCCGTCAGTCAGGTACCGTACGATCGGATCCGTCCAGCTTGGTTCGATCGTCAGTTGCAACACCTCCTCGGCCCTGTCAATGCTCGACTGCTCGAGACTCTCCATAAACGTCCGATCCAAGATGTCGTAGGCTGATGTCGCAAGCTTGGAGAGTGCATCAGCCCGAGCGTTCTCCGACCTGAGAATGTGAGAGATCTCGAAATACTTGAGGTGTGCCACGAGATCTCTCACCTTCCGAAGATATTTTGCCATGGTCGGGACTCGCGCCTCAAATTCGCCTTTAACTTGCCCTACGATCAGCTGGGAGTCGGAGAAGACTCTGAGGCTGTCGATCCCGAGCTCCTTCACTACTCTCAAGCCAGCGAGGAGTGCTTTATACTCAGCTTGATTATTGGAGGCTTTGAAGTCGAACCGAAGGGCGTACTCAGTAACCACTCTCTCTGAATTGGTGAGCAGGAACCCGGTCCCGCTCCCTCGAGCATTGGAAGCTCCGTCGATGTGCAACACCTAAGTAGACCCGGGGTCAGGTTCAGAGATTGCAACTTCTCTAGGGCTCCCGCCTTCCGATCCTTGGTCGATTGCCGGGCACTCCGCAATAAAGTCGGCCAAGAGCTGGGCTTTCAGGGCTGGTCATGGTCGGTACTGAATGTCGAACTCACTCAGCTTCATTGCTCATTTTGCCAGTCATCTTGATGTGTCGGGGCGGCGCAAGATCGCCCTCAAGGGCTGGTCGGTGAGGACCACGATAGCGTGCGCTTGAAAATACGGACGGAGTCATTGTGCAGACACGATCAAGACGAATATCATTTTCTCCATCTTTGAGTATCGAGCTTCAGCTTTCTGGAGCACTTTGCTGGTGTAGTATATGGGTTGGTAAATTTAGCTCTCATTCTCCCGGACGAGCACCGAGCTAACCACCTCTGGAGAGGTTGCCAAATAGAGGTACAGCATTTCTCTGACTTTCGGCTTTACAAGCAGTGGCGGAGAGGCCAGGTACCTTTTTAGGTCCTCGAAGGCCTGCCGGCACTCGTCCGGTCAAGAGAAGTCCTTCACCTGTCTCAGGGTCTTGAAGAACGGGAGGCATCTCTCCACCGACCGAGAGATGAATTGGCTGAGCGCGATGATCCTTCCGTCAAGCTGCTGTATCTCCTTTTTGGTGCCCGAGTGTCGTATGTCAATGATTGCCTTTATCTTTTCAGGGTTAGCCTCAATTCCTCGTTGAGAAATGAGGAACCCGAAAAATTTTTTCGAAGTCACCCCGAAGGCGCACTTAGTCGGATTTAACCTCATCCGATGTCGTCGAAGAGTGCGAAAAATTTTTTCGAGGTCTTGGACATGATCTGAGGCCCGCACACTCTTCACCAGCATGTCGTCCACGTATACCTTCATGTTGCGCCCGATTTGGTCTTTGAAGATCTTATTGACAAGTCACTGGTAGGTGGCCCCGGTATTTTCAGTCCGAAGGGCATACCCTGTAGCAGTAAAGGCCCTTGGCGGTCACAAAGGCTGTGTGCTCCTCGTCTTCGGGCGCCATCCGGATCTGATTATATCCGACAAAGGCATCCATGAAGCTGAGCCGTCGATGGCCGGACGTCGCATCCACCAGCTGGTCGATTTTCAGAAGTGAAAAGCTATCCTTCGAGCAGGTACGATTTAGATCGGTATAGTCAATGTAGATCCTCCACCTCCCATTGGCTTTTTTCACCATGACAACATTGGCGAAACAATTGGGGTACGTGGTTTCTCTGATGAAGCCCGCCTCGAGTAGCTTGTCCACTTTCTCGTCGATGGCCTTCTGTTTTTCAGGAGCGAAAGACCGCTTCTTCTGCCTCATCGGCCTCATTCCAGGATCGATGTTGAGTCGGTGAGTCATCGTCTCTGGGGGGATGCCGGACATATCCGCTGTCGACCAAGCGAATACGTCGGTATTGGCCTTCAGCAGCTCCACTAGCTGTCGTTGCTCAGAGTCGGATAATTGGGATCCAACCCAGACCACTCGTTCGGGATTCTCCGCTATCGGGATGGAAACCAGCTGTTCGGCCGGTTTGCCCCATTCTTTCTCTCCCCACTGGTCCAACTTGTCGGTCGTCAGGGAGTCCTTCGCTTTGTTACTTCGAGCAGAGATTTGGAAGCATCGTCGAGCGAGCTGTTGATCCCCACGCATCTCTCTGACTCCGTTTTTGGTCGGAAACCGAACCAGCAGGTGGTAGGTCGAGACTATAGCTTTGAGGGCGTTCAGTCCAGATCTTCCAAGTATGGCGTTGTAGGTCGAAGGTATTTGGACGACTGCAAAGATTAGGTGGACGGTGCTTTGTCGTAGTTCGGTTCCAGCTGTCACGGGAAGAGTAACTTCTCCTTCCATCGTGATGGCTTCCCCGACGAAACCCACCATGGGCGTGGAGACTCTTTCAAGCCGATCAGCCTACAGTCGCATTCGAGAGAAGGTCGAGTAAAATAAAATATTAGTCGAACTTTCATTATCAACAAAGATCCTTCTTACATCATAATTTGCTATTATTGCTGAGACAACAACAGCATCGTCATGGGGAGTTTGGATTCTCCGAGTATCCTCATCTGTAAAAGTAATTACATCGTCTTGGCGTAGCTTCTTCGTCGACTCTCCTCCAGCAGTCGTCCCCAGGCTCAGTCGTTTGGAGATCATGTTGATGACCCCGGTCGTGGGCTGATTGTTCGCTGCCTCCTCAGTCTGTTGGGATCGTCGGTCGGGGACGGGTCGAGTCGAGGATTTCCTTCGGAATTTTTCGAGATACCCCCGGTGTATGAGGGCCTCAATTTCATCCTTGAGTTGGATGCACTGCTCGGTGTTGTGGCCGTGGCCCTGATGAAATCGACAGTACTTTCGCCGGTCGAGGCCCTTTGCCTTTAGAGGTGGAGGCCGTCGCAAATATTCTTCCTCTTCGATCTCCATCAAAATCTGCGCACGAGGAGCAGAGAGGGGAGTATAGGAGTCATACCTGGGATGCATCGGCCTCAGACTCCACCGTCGAGGTGATCTCGGGCTCCGTCGCTGGGGTGAGACCTGTTTGTCGGTCGGGGGTCTGCTGGGCTCGGCAGGGGCCCGACCTTTCCTTCGCTTCTCCTTTGGGCCCTTGGCCTCAGTTAGGCGCCGGTCGGAAGCTCCTTCGTTTGCGCGCATGTATTTGTACGCGCGCTCCAGTAGTTCGACATATGTCCGGAGGAGGATCTTGTCCAAGGAGTACGTAAATTGGGACCCCCTTAGCCCCCTCTTCATGGCTGAGATAGCCATGTCTTCGTTGAGGTCCCGAACCTCAAACGTGGTCATGTTGAATCGCATCACGAAGTGTTGGAGCGTCTCGTTTTCTTCCTGCTTGAGGGAAAAAAGGCTGTCTGAGGTTCGTGGGGACTTCCGGCTGGTGCTGAAATGGGCCATGAAAGCATGTTCAAGCTATCCGAAGGAGTGGATGCTTCCTGAGCGAAGGCCGGAGTACCAGGCCCTGGCGGCCTTGCGAAGCGTGGCGGAGAAGCCGATGCAGAGAAGGGCATCGGTTGCCCCTTGGATCGTCATGAGAGCCTTGTAGCTCTCCAGATGGTCAACTGGGTCGGTGGAGCCGTCGTAGGGCTCCACATGAGGCATCTTGAACCGACTAGGGATCGGCTCGTCGAGGATGAGTCGGGAGAGAGGTTGGGCGGTCTGAAAGTCGACGTCGTTCGAAGACTTTTGCCCGTCCACCTGAAGCTGGGCGGGTCGACGGTCGATTTCTTTGAACCTACGTTTGTAGTCGTCGGCCCGTCGGTGCTGGGAGACCCCGGGGGTCGAGTCTCCCGACGAATCTGAGAGGGAGACGGACGGTGTTCGCGGCCGCTTCTCCTTTCTCGCTCGTTCCAGCCGGGAAGGAGACGGTCGTCGGGACCGGTGGGTATCATGCCGCGACCGTCTCTCCTCCTCTCGGTGGGAGTGCTGTGACAGCTGCTCCTGAGGAGGAGACGGAGACCGATGTGGGCGTCGGTGGCTGCTCCTGGAGGGCATCGGGTATGCCGTCAGTTGCCCCGCTGGCGATTGCAGCAACTGGGTTGGTTGTTGTTGAAAGTTTTTGACTGCATCCGTTAGCACAGTCATCTACCGCACAATCGCCGCAATTTGCGCCTCCGTGGTCACCACAGGGTGCGGAGAGCTGAGCTCCGCTATGGAGGGTGGAGGAGAGGTCTCTTCCTGGCGGGAAGAGTGCCTCGCCGATCCGGTGGCCCTTGATCGCTGAGCCCTGGTTCTTATCATTTCGAAAGGATTTTTTCAAGCTTTGTGGAAGTCGAACCAGTACGTGTCCCCCCTTCCTGGCGTGCCAAACCTGTTGTGGCCAATCCCCTCATCGCCTGGTCGCCGGGAACGGGCACCTGTAAGAGAAGTCCATACTGACCGGAGATGCCTCCGGCGGGGACCCTCCGACGGTCAAGTCAGAAAGGAGACTAGGCAACAGTAGAAAAGAATCAGGGGAATTCAGCGAGGGAGAGGTGAGAACTAGAGAGAGCGAGTCCAGGAGCTTCGAAAGAACCTCTCCGCATCACTGTTGCCTTCTCCGTTTTATAGTAGAGCGCGGCGTAGTGCTGTCATTAATGGTGCAGACAATTGGGAGAGTTGTCAAATCGTCGGAGGCTGTCAGAGTCACCGCGGACTGTCAAATCGCCGTGGGTTGTCAAATCGCTGGGATTAATCTATGCTCTTGGCAGGACAATGTCCCAGGGCGGCTATACCGCATGTCTTTGTCAGGACGGCGGCCCTCAGCAGTCGTACGGCGTTTGAGGGAGCCGACCGGTCATACGTCGGCATTTGATTGTGGGATGTCGGATGAAGACCCAGAGACCCTCCGACGGTCAGTCTGACGCATTACGGGAGTCGGAGATCGGACTCCGTCGTTCGGCCAATCGGAAATGGAAAGGATCTGTCCGACCGACATACCTTCGGTCGGATGGTGTCGGCAGTCGTCGGTCGGTAGAGTCGGGTGCTGGTCAGACGGGCCCGACGATGAGTCGGTGTGAGAGAGATCGGACGGTATATCCCAACAAGTTATATAATTAAACTTGAGAACTAGCGGCTATTAGTTTAGTTAGCTCATACCCATCTTCTTTTGGAAAAGGCTTCGTGTTCAAACTTGAGAGTTGGTGAATAACCATCAAATTCCTCATAATTCCATGCATGCTCACATGCATCACATTTATCTGATTCAAGGGTCTATTTGGTAGGCAGAACATAAACGGAATAAAACCTTTATTCCCAATTTATGCTACCAAATGTCATTTTTTTTGTCACTAGAAATAGAAGTATACTCACTAAAATATATGTAAAAGAAAAGAAAAAAAGGTGGAAAGTTGATTTTATTCTTGTAATAAAATACAAATCATTGCAAAATACAATGAATATTAAATATATGCACTTATCCCTTTCACTTATCCCTGCAATCAAATGCACTAAATTCTTATTCCATGATGTTTGCTTCCTTTTTGTTTTTTTCATACAAAACGTACATGGATCTATGAGTAATCCGTTAAATGAGAAACAGAAAGCTTAAATCACTCATCCTCAGATACATAGGCTGGACCGGCCCAATAATTATCCCCGTCCCAGAAATCGATCCATGGAAGCTCTCAAGCATCATAAGCCAAAATTCACATTGCAGATCTAGGAGCACCAAGTAAGAAGTTTAAGAGGATCTCGTTGAATTTTTCCGGGTCCTCCACCTGTGGTACATGGGCAGTATTCTTCATAATTTCTAATCTAGCCTTCTCTCCCAAACGCCTGCATCCATTAATTGAAGAAGTTGATAACCCAACCAAAACGGCAAGAATGATAAATATGACATACATCAATGATCACTTACTTTTTGATCTCATATGCCTTCTCCAAGGGGAAAATACGATCATACTCTCCCCATATGATCAGAACGTCCTACAAGAAGTAGAAAGAAATCATTTGGCAGGGGAGGAGTAGAAATAACTTCACCTACAATTGTGCAAGAACATCATTGTCACCTGAGGGAGAGGAGTCAGTTGGAACTCATCTTTGTTACCCAGAGTGAGTGCCTTCATAAGTTCCTTCTTTTCTTCTATGTTCTCATTGTAGAGATTCTGCGCAGGCACTTCTCTAAATGAAAAGCTTGGGACAAAGATAAGATTTAATTTACACAAGTTATGGTGGAGGAGATTTCATAATCACAAACAGCATTCAGACACAAGATGACCAAAGAAAGGACACAGTAGTTTCAAGCCTCCGTGTGAAATATGGAACCAATCTTGTGAATTTCCAAGTAGACATAACGGGAAGTACTTTGAACCTGTACCTGTTGAAAGGGTATGCATCTATTGCCAAAAAGCAATTAGAACTTGCTAATCAATAAATTGGGTGAGGGTCTAAAAATCTCAAAAATTAATCCATTTGCATTACTTTTAACAACTCTTCACCGACAAATATGATGCAAACTCTTGGGACCATGACGGCATGACACAATATACTCCCGGCCAGTCTAGAGTCTAAAGTAACCCAATAGCTTGTATCTAAAGTATGGACGTATGAAAATTTCAATCCCAATTTTTGACTTAGAAAGCTTTTTTCATCTGCCAAGGCAATGGAGCTCTGAAAAATCTGAAGGTCTGTCTCATCTGCATCTCCAAGATTCAATAAAAATGTTGCTACGTTCCTTATTTTCCTTGCGAGCAAAAATACTTCTAGATCAGTTAGTCTTCATGATGTAAAGCAAAGTACATCATATCCCACAAAGCCAGACTGAACTTATGAAATATGTACCTTTTCCTTCCTTTACTAAAATTGATTTGATCTCCAACACCAATTTTGCCACTTGTTTCTTCTTCTCCTCCTCCATCTTCTTCTTTAAAAAAAATAAATTCTTTTTTGTACCAAAAAATGAAGATAAATTCTTTCTTTCATATTCTTTTTTTATTTCATCTCAACTAATTAATTCAATGAAAGCATTCTTGCTCCTAACAAGTACCACCGTCTTACCTAACCCATCAACCTTCATAAACCAATGCTAGCCCTATCTGAAGCATAATATAATGACATTATTAATTTACCTAACCCATCAACCTCCGTAAATCAATTCTAGCCCAACCCGAAGAATAATATAATGACAATATTAAATGCCACTACAGTTGCCACTTATTGTCAAACTGCAGAACAACCATTAGAGACGGACGCATCTGTCTGAAGTATGGGGAGCTGACGAGAGACAACAAATTCTAATAATAATTTCACCTGTCAAACAGGTGTGTCAATCTGCATTACACAGTGACTGGACGGAGAAGCTGTTGTTTAAAAGCACTCTGAGTTATTTCATTGTCCGGTATTAATATACAACCAGCCCACTAAATAAAGGGCGTAGGAAACGTCAATGAACAATGAATGAAAATAGAACTTGGAATCCTCCTATAGGACAGTCATGGGACCTATAGAATGCATTGCTTTACGGACCCGCACTTCAAACTTCATAAATCAGGCTAATCAGGCTTCCACACTACATGACATGCGGGCCCTCCACTTTCCTCATCTTCATATTATATTATGATCATATTGATCGAATTTGAATTAAGATCCACTCAAATCAAAATTTTATAATAAAAATTTTATATCAATACTTTAAATTATTAAATATGATCTATTATTTTTAAACTGTTTACTCATCAAAAAAAAAATTATATGATTTAAAAATCTTAATCTGTACATTGAGTAATCAAAAATTGAACAATCTAAATAAAATTAAATTAAATATATTTTTTATCACTTAATATATAAATTAAAAATTTTAAATTATATGATTTTTTTGTTACCGAATAATTTTAAAATAATAGATCAAATTCAATAATTTAGATAATCAATGTAACTATATATATATATATATACACACACACACACAGAGAGACGGACACACACGCTACTAAACACTTAGATATAAAAAATGGTATAATTTAGAGGTCTATAATCTATGCATCAGATGGTTAGAAAATTAGACAAACTAAATAACATAAAATTATTATTATTATTTTTGGATCATCCTGCCGCGAGTCAGGAGAAGATTGGTGTTTTTAAATGCTTAGATTATACCGCATTACAGCACAAATTCACAAAGAAGAAATCGGAACGAAAGAGAGCACAAAGGGGGAAGAGAAAGAAGGAGGAGAAGAGAACGAACAACACACCCCTACGACGTCGCGCAGAACGAAATCCGGGATGAATCTCGGCGGGCGGTGGACGGCGAGGCCGATGAGCGCGCGGAGATTCTTGGCGGTCCGGGGGAGCAACAGGTCCTGGACGCTCTCCACGCCGGCCCTCTCCGCCAGGCCCCTGTCGTCGCCGGCGGACTTGAGCACGTCGGAGCTGGCGATCACCACCCGCTCGACCCGCTCCAGCCCGAGCGCCCGGGCCAGGTGGTAGGCCACGAAGCCACCGTAGCTGGTCCCCACCACGGAGATCTTGGAGAGGCGGAGGGCGTCGAGGAGGCGGGCGATGGTGGCGGCCTGGAAGGCCTCGGAACGGTGGGGGGAGCGGGTGGTGGAGCCGCCGAAGAAGAGGAGGTCGGGGACGACGAGGTTGAAGTGGCGGGAGAGGCGCCGGACCTGGTGGCGCCACTGCCACGTGGCGCTGGGGCCGAAGCCGTGGATGAGGACGAGGAGGGGCTTGAGGCTACGTCCATCAGGGTGCGAATCGGAAGAGATGGGGAGGGAGTTTGAGATCCAGCAGCGGAGGGTGGTGTCGGCGTCGATGGCGACGGTGTGGAGGCGGAGGCCGGCGGAGGTGAAGGAGAGGCGGATGAAGGACTCTATGAACGGAACGAGGCTTAAACCCACCATAATTTTAGAGAGAGAGAGAGTTTAAGGAATTTGTGGAGATTGGAGGAGGCGTCCTGGAAAATATTAGATGCAAGGACAGAGGAGAAGGTCCGGATGAAAGGAGAGAGAGAGAGAGAGGGAGGGAGAGAGAGGAGTCCGAGTGGATACTGGGAGTACGGTGTCCCGCGAGAGGTAATAGCGGTTGGATTTCGGATCAGGTGTGCCGTTTGACCAGGATTGTGACGACCGAAGGACTTGACAGGTGAAAAGATGAGAATTAGCATTTTATTATTACCCAGCCTTCTCTCTCTTCATCTCATCCGTATAATTGAATATGGATAAAATCGGAATAAGAAAAAATAAACCAAAAAAAAACAAAAAACAAAAGAATGTGCCGTCCCATTCCATATTGAAAAATCCTTCGAATCCCTCCCATCCCATCTATTATTTAAAAAAATAATACTACTTTGAGATTTGCGCTCATGAGAAGCCTTTCCCGTCTCATCCGTGAGGTCCGTCTCATCCGACTCGCTGTCTTAAAAAAAAAATAAAAAATCACGATACTTTAAGATATATACTGGGATGATAGGATTAAAATGATCGCATGGAATTCGAATCAGATATCAATATATTTATATTTATATTTATATTTATTTTATTTAATAAATATAATTATTATTTAAATATAAAAATATATATTTATATTTATTTTAAATGAGTATGGATATGATTTGGATATTGACGATATAGATATAATTATAAATATAACTTAAAAATTAAATTTTATGACTATCAAATAAAAGATATTATTAAATAAATGATAAATAAAATTAATAATATATTTATATAATTATATTTTTTAAAATATTAATAAATATTATATAAAATTATATAAGGTTATATGTAGATTTGGATATTTGAAAGTGGATTGGATAGTTATTTATTCATATCCATATTTATTTTTCTTTGACGGATATGAATATTACTCGAATCTTCAAATTTTTATTCATATTCAAATTGATTCGAATATGAAAATGAATGATATTATCTATATCACCGTCACTAGAAGATTTGACTTATTTCGTTTCTTTTACATTCCATCTGCAGTCTCTAAGAAAAAAATTTGCAATACTTTGAGATGTGCACCCAAAGAAAATCTTTGCTCGTCCGATCCCACATGAAATTAATCTTGATTTTTAATTATGTTATAAAAAAATCTACACATTTTTAAAAGGATAATCATGCATCGCCATTAAAAATCTCAACGGATAGAAAGTTTTTGAAATATTTTATCATTATTTATCTAGATAAAAAAACTTTGGGCAATGAAGAAATCCTCAAAAGATTATTTAAATCATTGGACTTGGTCAATCGATGATCGAGAGAGAGAGAGAGGGGGATTTCTCCATCTGAAATTTGAAGTCTGGATGGTAGGAAAGAACGTAGGGTAACAAAAAAGCCGCTTGTTGGACTTTGGAGCCACATCTCATGTAGGATGTGACTAATACCGACATGGGAGGTGGAAAAAAACTATTCCACTGGTCAAGAGGTGAACCACAATATCGATCTATGCTACTTTATTTGTGGTGTTATTTAAAAAATATTCATTATAATAATGATATCACATCAAATTTGTCACAATCTAATAAGAGGATCTGTATTTCATTAAATGCCATATATTTTATCGATTTCTATGAATGATGTCCATACTAATCATTGATTTTTGATTTTTAATTGAATTATGATAACTTTGATATGATATCACCGTTATAATGAATATCTTTTCGCATTACTTAGAGGTACCGTGTCTTACAATGAATGGACATAATATTTCATGTAGTGTTACAAAAGAAGCGTAGCTGAGCTTTGGGAGATGGTTATTTCAAAAAAAAAAAAAAAAAAGGGTAGATGGTAACATTGACCTCGATGGTTGGTTGAGCCTTTTGTGTCCACAAGGTTCACTTAATAAGAAAAATCATTATGAGTTTTTATGTCAGTTTTAACCATCAAAGCCAAGAACACGGGTAAAGTGTATGTCAGTTTTAACTATCAAAGTCAAGAGCATGAAATGGCCTTGGACTGACTGTTTAAGAGAGAGAAAGATGAGTGAGAAAAAGAAAAGAAAAGAGCTGATTAGGATTTCCTCATCACCTCCCAAGGGTTCTACTAACCCACCACAGTCCAATCATCTTACTTCAAAGAGGATTTCTTCTCCTGGTCTTCCTACGATCCATGATCATCCCCAGCAAAGGCCAATCGGCTCATCTTCTGATCATTCGGCTGCTCAAAGTGGTCTCCAGTCACCTGAGGCAACTCGATCCTGATCTCAAGTTTCTCAAGGGATTTGCCGCTATCGTTGGGAGATTTCCAAAGCCTCTAAGGAGCGGGTGGAAGCTTTGGAGCAGAGGTTCTTGCAAGTAGTTTTCTTTGCTGATGAAGATATCGATCAGGCATGTGCTAGAGGGAGATTAGCTCTGGTTGGTAAGTTTTTAGGCAAAGAATTTTCTATTGATTTTATAGACAAAGAGATGAAAACTAGGTGGGGTATTGATGGACACTTCCAAGTCTCCACCCTTTTTAATGGCATTCTTCTCTTTGAGCTGCCTTTTGAGGAGGTTCAAAGCAAAGTTCTGGCTAAGGGCCCTTAGTCCTTGGCAGGCCAACTTCTAGCTCTTGAAAGCTGACATCCAGGCTTTAACCCTAGTCACCATGAAATACATCAGGTGAGGATCTAGATTCGATTACCTGATCTACCTATGGAGTTATGGGATAAGGACAAAATATTTAAAATAGTTTTTCCCGCTGGTTCTCCTCTTTTTCTAGATGAATGGACAGAGTACCCGTAAGGGTTTTGTATGAGTCTACGTTCTTATAGACATCAAAAAGTCTACCTGCCCAGGTACTAAGATTAGGATGAAGTTTAATATATATTGGCAGCATTTTGTTTCTTAGGAATTGTCTGACTTTTGCTATTGCTGTGGCCCTCTAGAGAAGACCTTAGAATCCTATAGTTGCTCAAACAATCAGGAAGCTAAGCAAATTTTTAGCCCCTGGATGAGGGCACTAGGGTACTTCCCTAAGTGTCATAGGGTACCAAGACTTTCTCTACTCAAGTTCCTACTGGTAGACAGGCCTCAACTATAGGGATGGCGATGGGTAGAGTTTGGATCATGTATTGTACTACCTATCTCTAAACTCGAATTTAATACTCTATACTCAAACTCTATCCGATACCCAATCGGATAAGAAAAGAGATACCCATCTCCATACCCAATGGGTTTGGAGATACTTACGGATAACCCATTTTCTCATACCCAACCCATACCCACCCCATACCTATCCCATACCCAAAAAAAAAAATAAACAATCAAAATAATTTTATGCATATTATCAATCAAAATAAAATTTTCAATTCAACATATAACATAATTTATAAGTCTAAATTTATAGAAATCAAATATAGAAATAGAATTACAATTCAACATAGAACATATAAATAACCAAAATAATTTTATGCATATTATCAACCAAAACAGAATTATAAACATATATATTTGGATATAAATTCGGATACTATCCATATCCATAGGTACGGATCGAGTTTGGATTCGAATTTGGGTAGAAAACAACACTACCCATACCCTACCCATACCCATGTTACAATTTTTAGATTTTATCCAAACCCGAACCCAAACCCAAACCCAAATCGATCAAACCCTATTTTTCGGATTTGACCGTATTTGAGTAGGGTGCATACCCATCGGATCGGATCAATTTTTCTATCCCTACTCAGCTAACTGGCTCCAATCAAAGAAAATGACAAGAAACTCCCCTCCTAAAGCCCCCACAGACCCAGGTCGTCCTTCAGAAGGAGACTCTAGTTCTAGATTCTCTCCTCTTTCGCCCACTGTTGAGGAGTTACAGGAAAATAACCCAATGGATATAGTACCTATTAAATAATTTGCTCCTAATGATCATACCCCTAAAGAAAAAAGAAAGAGATCTCCCCCTAAGAATTTAGAGATTAGAAGGAACTCTAGTTCAGAATTTCCTCCAAAATCTAAAGTTCTTGTCAGAGAGGAATCAAATCCTCAGCAAAATAAGGTATCTCAGCCCTCTATGGCACTGGTTCTTAAACAACAAACAACTTACAAGGAAGTTTGAAAACCAGTTGTCACTAATCACTCAAATCAAATTTTCAAACACAATCCATCTGCTCATTCTTCAGAATAATTTCATCCATCAACTCATCTGGAAGCATCTTCTACTGTTGATCAGGATACTTCTCACACCCATCAAGAACACTTTGAAATTCTACATAGTTTGCTTGCTTCCACTATTGATGTTAGTAATGAGAGTTCGAGTATGTCTTCAATGAATGTGGCTAAGGGGTTTTTAGCTGCATCTTCTTTCAATACACCATGAAAATTATCAGTTGGAATTGTCGAGGTGCGGTGAAGAGCTCTTTTAAAAATTATACTAAAGCTATGATTCATCAGCACAACCCCGATATTTTTTGTTTTCTTGAAACAAGGCTAGCTGAGCAAGCTTCTTTAAGAGTTCTTAAACTTTTAGGGCTCACATGGCTTTCACATGTTATTCCTGTCAAGGGTCTTTCAGGTGGTATTATTGTTTCTTAGAAAAAAAATCTGGAGACTATTAGCTTCATTCACACTGAGAAACAAGTGGCTTTTGGCATCATTTTCTATGATCAAAAATCAGATTAGATCCTTGGCTTTGTTTATGCCAGCACTCATAGTCTTCTTAAAAGAAAATTATGGTGTCAGGTTGAGGCTGTTCTTTCTATAGGTTTGCCTCTGCTTTTAATTGGAGATTTTAATTGTATTCTTAATCCTGAAGATAAAAAAAAAGGGTAAAGCTCTTGCCACTAATCGTGATATTAAAGAATTCAGATCTTTTCTTAGAAGAACCAGCCTTCTAGAATTGGGTTTTACTAGCCCGCACTTTATCTGGTGTAACAACAGGCTTGTTCTTGCTTGGGTATGTGAGCGTATAGATCGGACCTTTTCTTCTGCCAAGTGGCTTGATATTTTTTCTGAATCTAAGATTCAGCTTCTGGCTCGTTTTGCATCTAATCACTGTCTGATTTTGCTTGATCTTTCCACCTCCCATAATAGAAGAAATATCCCCTTCTATTTTGAGAAAATATGGTTGTTTGCTGGTGGCCTTCATGAAACTATCCGTAATGCATGGCAATGTGTTGGTAACCACTCACCTAGCATCAAACTTTCACTTCTTCTTAGAAATACCAGACGAGCCATCTGAAGTGGAAGGGCATTGTTGGTAATTTATTTGCTAGAGGTCGCAGCTGTATGATCAAATCTTTCATCTTCAGCTCCTTCAATCTCAACAAAATAGCCTATCTAATCAACAGCATTTTCAGCTTTTAAATTATCTTCAACTCTATCATAAAAAACTCCATATGCAAGAAGTTCTTTGGAAACAAAAATTCAGGACTACATGGCTTAAAGAAGGGAATGCTAATGCAACTTTTTTCATTGATCTACTATTTTAAGAAGGAGAAGGAATAGCATCACTTTTCTTCAAAAAGAGAATGGAGAAATTGTTGATCATCCTATTGCTATTCACGATTTGCTCTTGGATCATTTTCAGCATAGATGGGCTATGCAAACTGATATTGAATCCATGGACATTCCTATTCTCCCTTCCTCTATTTCTAATAATTGCAATGCTTTTCTATCGAAAATGGTCTTTAAGGAAGAGATTGAGGAGGCTATATGGAGTATGCATCCTGATAAAGCTCTTGACCCTGATGGATTTCCTACTTTTTTCTATCAGACATTTTGGTATTTGATAAAGATGATGTGATCCGGGCTATACATTATTTCTTTTTGCATCCTATGATGCTTGATTAATGAAAAAATACTTATATTTCTCTGATCCCTAAGAAACTTAATTGAATCACTGCTGCTAATTATCAGCTCATCAGTCTTTGCAACTCCATCTACAAGATTGTTGCAAAAATTTTAGCTACTAGATTGAAGCCTTTTCTTTGTTCCATTATCTCCATTGAACAAGGTGGTTTTATTTCTAGCTGTAATATTTCTGAGAACATTCTTTTGACTCAAAAAATTATGCACTCTCTGCATAGAGCGTCACCTTCAAAGGGACTAATAATGATGAAGATATGGAAAAGGCTTTTGATCGGGTTCACTGGCTCTTTCTTTTTAAAGTTTTGGCACATCTTGGGTTCAGCCCAAAATTCATAAATTGGATTCGGGTCTGCATCTCTTCCCCTGAGTTTGCTATTCTCATTAATAGGTCTCTTTTCTGATGGTTTCCGACTTCATGGGATCTTCGACAAGATTGTCCTCTGTCTCTTTATTTATTTATTCTTAGTTCTGAAGCCTTGTCTATTTTCTTTAAATTTACAGTGAACAATCATATTTTGAGGGTATATAAAGCTCCTAGAGGAGGTCCTATAGTTTCTCATCTCCTTTTTATCGATGACTCTCTTCTCATTGCTTGTGCCACTGTTAAGGATGTGGGATGTTTAAAAGCAGTGGTGGATGCTTTTTGTTCCATCTTTGGTCAAGCTATTAATTTAGCTAAATCTCACATATCTATCAGCCCCAAGACTCTACATGCTATCAAGGAGCAAATAAAAAATCTGTTGATGATGAATGAAGTTCATAGTGTCTGGATCTACTTGGGCCTACCTTTGTCTACCACCCGACTCAAGGGCAGTGATCTTGTTTTTTTTTTCATGATAAATTGAATAAAAGAATTGCTTCTTGAAAGTGGAAAGCACTCTTTTTAGCCGGTAGAGCTACCCTCCTTCACTCTGTTCTTTCTTCAATTCCCTTCTACGCTCTCTCATGCCTTTTCGTTCCTCAAAGTGCCCTGTACAAGATGGAGAGAGAGATCAAAGCTTTTCTTTGGGGCCATTCTACTAATTCTAGAGGCTTACACCCCATTGCTTGGAGTAATGTTTGTAACAGTAGGGATCAAGGAGGGCTAAATATCCACTCTATTCAAATTAGAAGGAAGACCTTTCTTTGTAAGCTGGCTGCTGATGTTTTTCTTAATCCTACCTCGTTGTGGGCTAGAGTTTTTAAAGTTAAATATAATGTTGGGGACTCCTGGTGCAATTACTCTAAGCCTAGAAACTCTTCTGCTATTTGGGCAAAAATCTGTGCTGTTGGTAGCTCTATTCGGTACTTATTTAGATGGTAAGTAGGTAATGGTCATTCTATCAATATTTTTAATGATCCTTGGATTACTATGTTGCCTTTTAATGCTTGGCCTACTTACATCAATGTCAACTCTCCTTGGATTGATCATTCGGTCTCTGACCTCCTTGTGGTTAATCAATGTTGGGATGAATAAAAAACTAGAGATCTCTTTTCTACTGATATGATGAGCCTTATTAATAAGCTGCCTATAGCTTGCACAGGAGGCCCTGATCATTTATCATGGGGTCCTACTGACTTCATGTTAATCTCTCTAAAAGATTTCTATCAGCTGTTCTATCCCAAACAGCAATCCACCGCTCCCTGCTCTTTCAATTGGGTTTGGAGTCTTCAGGTACATTTAAGAATTAAATTCTTCTGGTGGAAAGTGCTATGGGACAGTTTACCCTGCAAGGTCATTTTGGCTTCTAGAGGAATTATTGATATATCTCAAAGCTAATGTGACCTCTGTTCTAATACCATGGAGGATATTAATCATGTTTTGTTTGAATGCTTCTTTGCGGTTGCATGCTGGCAGCATCTGAACTTGTCATATAACTTGCATACTTGGCCAACTTCTGTATCAAATCTGGTTGCTTTGATTGAATCCAATGGTCCCAAAAAAACCAATGCTATCTGGGTAATTCTTCCTTGGCTCATTTGGAATCCTAGAAATGATAAAATTTTTGCTCAAACTGAACTCAGGTGGTTTGCAACATCTCTCTTTATATTACTCCTATTAACACATCACCCATTCAGTCCTTGTAAAATATCCATTCGAGGTACTAGAGTAGCTCTCAGCTGCCTTCTGGTAGCTTCAATCCTCCTTATTGCTCTTGGCTACCCCCTTCCTCTGGTACTCTTAAGATAATCTTTGATGCTGCTTTTGCTAATGGCAAACTGTCCTCTGATTTTATCATTCAAGATGCTAATGGATATGTTTGTGCCCTGAGAGCTAAGCGTATATCTTCTTCATCTATTTTTTATGGTGAGTTAACAGCAGCTCGGTCAAGTATGAAGGCTGTAATTCTTCATTTACATGCTACCCATCTTTGGTTGGAAGGAGACTCATTAAAAGTTATATCTTTGCTTAATTCATTATCTAATACCAGGCTTAAGTACCCTATTTTATATGATATTCTCAATTGGAAAGCATTTTGTCCTTCTTTTTATGTTTCTTATATCCTAAGGGAGGCTAACAGGGCTGTTGATTTCATTGCTAAACTTGGGCTACATGATGATCTACAAGTGTCTGATAGCCCTGTTTCAAATCCTATTCTACACTCTATCTTGCAGGCTGATTTTTCAGGTATTTCATTCAAAAGGGGGGCACGATTTGTCAATGATCGGTTTGGCTCTTCTTCCATCTTGCTGAACTCTTTTACAGTTACCAACAGTTCTATTCAATAGATGCCAGCAGGGCAAGGTTTCTTTGAGGCTGCTTCTGGGACAGTCTGAATTTGCTTGGTTTTGCTGGTTTTGGAGCTAGCCAGTCTTCTCTGCTTTTATATTTGGTGTTCATGCACTCTCTATACTATTAAGTCTTTATTTTTTTATTCTGTTCTAAACTGTAACAGGTTATTACTTTAGTTTGTTTTAAATTCTAGTAAGTTTTGCTCTTCTCTTTTAGCAAAAAAAGTCAAGAGCATGAGTAAAGTGCAAATTCTACTATAGAAATGGTTTACAAATTATATGCAGGACCTCACTCAAAAAGAAAAAAAAAAAAAAAAAAAAAAAGCTAGTTGGGAATATTTATTTGAATTTCTATGAGTATCCAAAATTTTTTTGATAAATAATCAATATAGCACTAAATATATATATAAGTATCGAAAATATTTTTGGCAAATAATCAATATAGAACTAAATATATGTCCGCACGGATTCTAATATATTTTCTTTATTTAAATCCCAACATTCTCATCCGTTTAAAGGTCTAAATTTATTTAAATCCAATCATAAATACTATGATTAACCCATGGTCAGTCCTAATAGTCTCATGTTACAATACCCCCAAGTCCACTTGGGTTATGGGCCATATTGGTTTTGATACCACTTATCATAATATAGAATTTTAGTATCTTACCAAAAAAGGTCGGTCATATTGTATTATCTAGGTTCCTTGATGCTGTATAAATATCCAAAATCTCTCTATTGAATAACTGATATGGGACTAAATATATGCTAGCACAGATTCTCACACTCCTTGTGTTAACTTATAATTTCTCGAGTGCAAATAACAATGATAAAATTCTTGGACGGTGAACAAAACATCATTTTTGTTCTTTGATTTCTTGTGATATAGGAGGCACCTCATCAAACATTATATATGTTGTTTTTTCTTCCAAATGATCAAAAGTACATTTTTAGGTCAAGAGTTGAAGATGGTAATGATAATAGGCATATGCTAATTGTGCAGACTATTCTACATATATAAAAAGATCAACATTAGCTACCTACCTAGTAGTGATTTTGCTAAAATAAAGTCAAGTGGATGCATAAGCATAAAAAATGATATACCTCGAAGTCAAAGCCGTCAATATGGCAGACAACCAATCAGAATCTGACACAAACTGGCCACAAAGCCTTCATCACGACCCACTAGTTTATACCATGTGGCCTCTCAGAGTGCACAAAGATGTTCAAATTTTTCCTCACTTGGTGATAGTTGGCCCATAACGGTAGAACAATCTCTACTCGATGTGCGAGCACTTATCCTCAACAAACCCCCTTATACATTCCAAGATCCTAATCACAATGGTGTCCAACCCTCACTTACATAAATCACTCTCTAGGGGCTCTCTAAGTCAATCAAGTAAATTCAAGTCTAACGAAGTCTTTGAAAAATTCTCTAAATCTGAGTCTAACTTATGAGCTTAGAGTACGGGTATCCATGGAGATCCATATAAAGCTCCTAATAGCTTCAGATTGAGTAGTTTTGAAGGGACCAAACTCTCCCGAACTCACAAAGCTCTTCTTTTCCCTCACATTCACTCCAATCTCTCACTTTCCACCTTCTCTTTGCCTTCTTTCGCTCAGAACCTTCTCTATTCCACTGAGATGGTCTGATTTGGGCATCAAAAGATTCCCCATTATGAAATTTATAGCAAGTGGACTTCCTTTATCCATAGTGTTTCAGGGCATTTTGGGGCATAGGAACAAAAATCCGACTATCATCAACTACAATGCGGTCTCCAGCCAACTTTTCAACTACCTGAATCACCCCTTTTGATTATCTAGCTCAATATCCAACTCATCAGTTGGGGCTAAATCGATCTACAGTGGCAACAAAAAGAATAATATTGGTTAGCTTGTTATTTGACAATCTAAAGTAAGAGAACAATTAAAAATACTAATTTTAGGGAATGATTGAAGGATTAACTTGAAATGGGTGGAGCCGAGGATGAGATCCAAAAAGTTGTTTTTTTTTTTTTTTGGGTAAGAAAGAGCAGTTAAAACGGTCACATAGACTAAATGGAAGAGCAAATAACTCAAATCATTTTGTTCATGGCGCCTATATCCTACTGATGTTGTCAATGATATTTTCTTAGTCGTCTCTGTTGCTAATTCACAGCTATAGAAAGATACAACACAACACAAGTAGGAGACCTTCAATTGATTTTTGCTCAATCTTTTGGGCATATAATTCAATCATTCTTTTTCATGGTACATTTTTATATACTTCACAAAATGTATGGGTTGTCAGGATTGAATATGATAATGGGTATATATATTGTATTCAATGTGCATCTCTACAGTTTTTGGGCTTGCATAAGTTACAGTCTGTTATTGGTTTTCTGTTTTCATTTATACGGATCCGCGTGTGCACATAAGTTCCTATAAATAAAATTGTATTTTCTATAAAAAAAAAAAAAAAAACTCAAAACTATGATGTACGTGATGGTCCATTTCCCTGATTGACAAGGAGAACTATTACCCATGATCATTTGAGTGTAGACAGCCTGCCCGTCTAATCCCACTCAAACCCATTACTTTTAGGGCAAAGAATGGTATATTGGTACCGGACATCTCCCTTCATTTATCTTTTTAGTTAATGTTTGGTTAAGGAGATTTGAAATCCCGAATGAAAATAAAAATAAATAATTCTTATTTTAACTATTTATTTTTAAAAAAAATATTTTTATTTCGATTTTAAAGAGTCATAATTTTTTAAAATTTAATTTTTATTTTTTATATATTTAAATCTTATTTTGATTCTAATTTTGATGATAAACCAAACGTATTTAGGATATAATCATCCCATTTTCCATGCCAATTCATCTAGATTCCAATTTTAATTTTGGCCATAAACCAATACACTCTTAATTATTTTCAAATATGTAAAAAGATTTATGATACGCATCTTGGCATGATGATAATTTGATCATTAGACCATATCAATTAACTAATTTGCCATATGAGTGCCATTTTTCTTCTTCTTCAACGTTCATCATGTTTTAAAAAAGGAATCCATCCGTAGCCATTGTAGTTGAGCCATGGTGCCCAGGTGTGGAAACAAGCTGTGAAATAAGCATCAGTGGCAACAATATCCATTTGGGACGTCTAGGCTTTCCCCACTACAGGGTTGAAATCCGAGGACCGTGTGAGGCTAGATCTAACGTGACCCAATTATACCAGGTGCAAGCCTAATCCAAGTTAAAAGCTTATTGGATTACTTTCAAGCATGGTCCGGCTTTGCTGCCTCAAACATGGAGCCAAGATTTTTCCAACGACACCATGTGCCATGGGAGATTGGTGTGACTTCTGATCCACGATCAAAAATTTCAATCCAGTGGATCATCCGAGTCAAATCAGATTCATAAATAATCTGATTCCAACCTGAAAAAATTCAGCAGATCAAATCTAGCGAGGTATATTTTAATTATCATATAGCCAATTACTATAAATCATATAAAATAGATAATAAATAATATTACTTTTAAAATAAATTAGATTATAAAAAATAATTTTTAATATATTTTTATGTTAAAATTACTGCTCGTACTCGTACAAGTCTTAAATCATAGCTTGGAGGCTCAAATGAATTCAGATCCTCACATATACTAAATTCAGATCAGATCGGATCATAGAGTAGAAGATTCAAAATTGACCCATAAATCTAACGGATTGGATTGGGTTGGGTTGAATCCGGTTCAGTAAATTCGGATCCGATCTAGAAAATGGAACATATCAAATTTTAGAACTCGATCTAGCCCCGTAGATCATTTAAAATAGATCAGATTGGGTCTAAACGAATCCGATCGAGTAGAGTCACAGGTCAACCTGATCTATTTTCAGCTTGACATTTACATATTATCGCAACAAAAGATCCTGAGATTACAATGAAATTACATTTTCTTTCACCAAGAAAGGGATATCAGTTTGTTTTTGTACACTTTTCTGCTCAGGTCTTCAGCAACACCTTATGTTACTTAATATTTTATGCACCAATAAACCGAGATCTACTGGTACTGAGAACTAATATCTACTAATACTGAGGAACCAAATCAGTTATACAATTTAAAACTAATACTCTATATTATCTACTGGATTATAATATTTTTTAGTGCTTTAGGATTGATATCAGACGTACAAACATATATACATACTTATGCATACTGTATGTTCTGTAAAACATGGTCCAGTTGATCACTAGTATATGTAAGTACAAGAAATCTGAAGGAAGACCTACGCCCAGTTTCAGCGCCTTACCTTCTTCATGCCATGTGTTGGGATATATCGATCGACCCCTCTACACTGACTTACCCTCGGACTTGTCCGATCGACGTCCGACTCTACCGACCAGACCGACCGGCGGCTCCGATAATGGCTGCCGACAATATGCGGCCGAACAGATCCATACTGTTTTCGATCGGTCGAGCGGTCGAGTCCAAATCACCGACTCACTATCGGAGGTGGCAGCCGACGTCCGACTTCAACAAGACACCAGACCAGCCGACGGTGTCTCCAGATCATCACCCGACGTCCCGACAGTCGAATACCGACGTATAGTCGGCCAGTCCGCCTAAACGCCGTACGACCGCTATGGGCTGTTGTCCTGTCAAGGACATGCTGTGCAACCGTCCTGGGACATTGTCCTGTCAAGGATATGGGTTGATTCTGACAACCCACGGTGATTTGACAGTCTCCGACGATGTGACAACTCTCCAGTTATCTGTACCATTAATGGCGGGACCATACCGCATTCTACTATCAAATGGGGTAAGGCAATAGTCTTGGTAAGCTTTCTCAAGTTTTAAGCAAGCTTTTTCAAGCCCTCTCAAGCTGAGCCTCTGATTTTCCACTGTTGCCTAGTCTTCTCTCTGACTTGACCGTCGGAGGGTCTCCATCGGAGGTATCTCCGATCTGTGAGGACTTCTCTTGTAGGTGCACGATCTCAATGATCGAACGATAGGGGGATTGGCTGCGACACCATGATTGTCAGACAGAAGGCTGTCAAGCTCTCAAGCACCGTGGAAGATTTCATTTTGCTCCAGGGTGAATAGAATACCATGCACCAAGGGGATGGAAAGCAAAGTGCACTAAGGGGATTAATGGCAAGAGACAACCACGGAGGGGTTATTAACCTCAGATTTAATGGGTCAAAGACTGCCAAAGGTAGAGAGAGAGACAGAGAGCAAAACACGTAGCTTATTGGATGATTGTTATTTATAGTTTTCTATAAACTTTAGAAAGGGAAGCTAATTTAAGGGGATATTTCAATTAAAAAATTGAAGAGATGCGACTTCCCAAGTACACGCAAGTTTAATTTTCAGAAATAATCTGCTCCAGAATTTTAAAGAAATGGAGAACTTTCTCGGAAGTTGGGATAATAAAAATAAATAATGAAAAATTTATGGATATTTTTATATATTAAACAAGTGAAAATAAGTATATAAGAAATTGTTACCCTAATATACAATAGTTTTTTTTTTTTTTGGTAAGAATAATATACAATATATAGGTTTACTCCATCGCCTGCCCCTTATTTTGCAACCCAAGATTGGTTGACGAATTAGTCATGCAATCATTGTAAATTAAAAATCAGTCAGGTAGCCAAAAAGTCATAGAAACGTAAATAAATTTCTGGAGTTGTTCTATGCACTATTATCATGAAGTCTGGGAATAGGTCCAATTTGTGCTATATTCTTGACACTTTTTTGTCATTTGTGCTTGGATTTGTTCTTCTTGGAAAAAAACAGCTGGTTGCCTGTTTTCGTTAACATTTAAGGAGCATCTTTCTATTCATATAAGTATGGAAAATAATATAAAAATATTTAAGGAATCAAAATTATGAGATAGTTAATGTGCAACTGCCTTTAATATCAAACACGACATCAACTGGATGCATGCAAAGTAATATAAGAGGTGAAAATATTTTCTGATAGAATTGGACGGTTTTCCACTGCTTTGCTTCGTACATATTAGTCTCTTAAATATGTCTCATGCCCTGGGATATCGGGTCATCTAGGAGATAACAGTTATTTTGTTAAGGATCTTTTTAGATGGTTTGATCTAAAATCCTGTAGAATTCATAGTCCAACCATTACAGTCATTAAATGATAGGTTGGATTAGACCTATATTTATAATCATTCTAAACTATATTTTCACTGAGATGATCATTTTTTTTCTTTCTATGCGATGTAGACCAATCCACTCAAAATATTACCTAGGATCCCCAAATGATTTCTTGGATAATGAGTGTAACATGATGATCCATCTGTTTTCTCCAAATCTTTAAAATTAATATTTGGTGATGTACTTCTTGATATTAATCCATTTATGACCAACCTTCAACATGGATCCTATGGCTGATGTAAGCGCTGATCCTGCATCTGATGGCAATAGACTCAACCCTAAAATCTAATGCAAGCATGAACTCCAAAACAACTCCAATTTTCTGGATGGTGTTGAATATGTCCCGTTCAGAAGAAGATAAATGAAAGCATTTCTAAAACACTTGAGCACACATCCTAAACGAACAAATATATATCATGAGATTCTTTTGCATTGGGAGTCAGAAGAACTTGACTCTAACTGAATTTTCATAACCCCTAACATCTTACTAAGTCTTGTTAATATCTGCTAACGAAAAAAAAAAAATGCAAACAGCTGCTAATCTGACAAATTATCTAAGATTCATCATAAAAGAATAAAATCTAAGGATTGGTCATATCGAGGATGCTCTCTCTTGCGCTCCATGTCTTGTTCTCGACGGATGAAGAACTTCTGTGCATAATCGGCCACTTGCACTGGCGTCCTCGTCACCACTGCATGTTGGGATATGCTCTTCCAACGTTCCATCCCGTAACTTGCAAGTCTTTGTAAAAATAATCTGCATGCATGCAACAACGTCGTAAAATAAATCATGCTTTTAAGAAATTCCTACTGAAAAATTTTTCTCCTCGATCGATTAGATTCCATATTTTTAAATAGAAATAATAATAATAAAAGTAAAATATATACAATGTTCCTCCACGGTCCATGGGTTAGTCCTCCTCCTCTCCTGGCCTTGACGTTGCGACCCGAAAGAGATGTTGCGACCACCTGGCAGATGCTGCTCCGGTGCCGTGCAAGAACCATCACCAGAACCGCTAGAAGCCATGATATCTCTCCTTCAGAAGAAGAGGATTTGATAGATCAATTAATGGGAGTTCGAAGCAACAATCCCACCATGGTACAATTTATAGTTTTAGATGTTGTAGTTTTATTTTAAAAAAATTAATTTTTTCTTATCTTCTAAATTTTAATTATTAAAAAATTTATTTTTTAATTAAAAAAATATATTTTTAAATTTTTTTTAATTATATATCTGAAAAAGATCTTTTGGATTAGTCTTCTCAATGACCGTGCTCATTAGAGGAGCATTAGACTGAATCGGATCATTGTATCTTGAGAATGAGATCATCAAAGATCCGTATATAAGAAGCGAATTATGTTGTTACGATAGTGTTTCATAAGCCTCGATACAAGCAATGTCTTCTCAATTTTTTTTATTTTAATACTCTATTTTTTTATAAAATGATCTTAGAATAACATGAACAACAATAGTAATTTTTAGACATTTTGAATGCTTTTTCCAACCATCCAAAAATACGATCTTGAAAAAACTAGAAATTATTATTCATTGCTTAAAATTAACTGTAAATTGATTGTATAATACCAAATATTTTAGTATTTATCATTTAGGAATTATTCTTTTGAGATTTTTGATTTATTAATAAACTTCTTTATTTTGAAAATAGTATAGATTAACTTTTTATAAAATGATACAGAATTTTTCTATCATTCTAAATTATTTGCAGAATTCTTTTTACAACTTTAAAGTGGTACAAAAGTTTTCTACATATTTCTGCAAGTTTAAAATTCTATCCAAAAATTTTTTATTAATTCAAAAAATATTGTAGAAATCTTGCTACTGCTTAAAATCCATGAAAATTTTTCTACAACCTTAATTTTTATTTAAATTAATTTCTATATGTTTTAAATTATGTATAATTTTTTTTTTGTAATTTTAAAATTTGTGTAAAATTTATTTTGTATCTTTAAAATCTATGCAAATTTTTTTTGCATGTTCAAAAATTATACAAAAATTTCTATTGCTCTAAAAACTATGCAAATTATTAGTTACTTTTTCAAAATTCATATTGCTGCTATTTTAAAAAATGTACAAAATTTTATAGTTATTCTATTTGTCATATTTTTAGAGTAATTATTTAATTTTACTCTTATTATTATTCTTTATTACATTTATTTTGAAATCTAAAATTGTATTATTATAAGTCATTAATTAATTACTCAAATATATAAGGCTAAACCCTTTGAAACTTATATTTACAGAACCATTAAATATCCAAAACAACAAAAATGGCTTCTTAATTTTGATAATCATAGTGTAATTAAATCTAAGAAGTTTAGTAGATTTTTTTTTAAAGGTGATAAAGTCAAGTAAAATATTGGCTCACCATTTTAAAATTGATCTTTGCCCTAGAATTATTAGACCCTAGACTTTTCTCTGAATTAACTTCTCTTAGTCCTCAAGATTCGGATCCTCTTGCTCTCCATCAAAAATTTCTAAAGAAATTAATTTTCATTATTGCCATAGGAGTTTTAGTATTCTCTCTCACTATAAGAAAAAAATATTTTTACGATGAAATTATTTATGATCAAAATTATTTTCATCATTAATAAATATATTTATGATGACAAATTAAATTTATTATAAATAATAAAATATTTATGACGAAAATAATTTTTCATCGCAAATAGTTTACTATCAGCAATGAAAAAATAATTCCATCATAAATATGAATTATTTGCTATGAATATTTTTATTGTAAATACTGTAACATTTATTTTAATTTTAAATTTTAAAATATTCATGATGAAAATAATTTTATCATAAATAATTTAAGTATTTATGATAAAAAATATTTTTTTTATCAAAAATAATATTATTTTTAATAAAAATTTCATCATCAATATTTGAAAAAAATAAAAATTTTAAAAATTTTAAAAATTATAGATTATTTTTGATAAAATATTACGTCATAAATAATAGAGTATTTGTGATGAAAATCTTTTTTCATCATAAATACTCAATTATTTATGATGAAAAAATTGTATCATCAATATTTTAAAAAAATATATAAAAATATAAAAATTAAAGATTATTTGCAATGAAAATATTTCATTACAAATAATAGAGTATTTACGCTAAAAATTTTTCCATCATAAATAGTTTATCATTTACGATGAAATATTTTCATCGTTAATATTTTAAAAAAAATAAAAAATTTAAAAAAATAAAAAATTATAGATTATTTACGATGAAAATGCATCATAAATAATACAGTATTTACGATGAAAAATAGTTTTCATCATAAATAGCAGATTATTTACGATAAAAATATTTTCATCTCCAATATTTTAAAAAAATAAAAAATTTTAAAAAATAAAAATTACAGATTATTTGCAATAAAAATTTTTCATCGTAAATAATTTGGTATTTACATTGAGCCATAGATTTTCGTTCAAGAGTCGATCTTGATCAAAATCCATCTTTATATCACTGTTGATTCTAGATCTGAAAGCACCAGGTAATAAAATTGATTATATCTACAACTGTTAATCGATGATCTGAAGGAGCTATGGAAAAATGGAGTACAAATATATGATTCTGTGAGTCAAAAAAATTTTAAATTGCATGCTTCGATTTTATGAATCATAAATAATTTTTCTGTATATGAAAACTTTTTTGGGTGGAGCACCAAAGGATATCTGGCATGTCCAATATGCAACAAGGATGCATCCTCCTTACATTTAAAGCATGGACGAAAAATATTCTTCATGGGTCATCGGTAGTTTCTACTTGATAATTATTTTTGGAGGATCTGTTACAATCAATACTTTGATAGTAAGTCCGACCGACATCTGCCACCTAAGGAGTTAGTGGAGCAGAAATTTTAGAACAATTTGAAGTCATTGAAAACGTCCAATTTGAAAAAACATCATGTACTCACAAGTGGAAGCGTACTGAAACTGAGCTGAATTAGATGAAGCGAAGCATCTTTTTTGAACTACCGTATTGGAAGCACTACTACTTCATCATAATCTGGATGTAATACATATTGAGAAGAATATTTGTGATAATATCATCGGTACTGTATTGAACATCCAAAAAAAAAATAAAAGATTGTACAAAAGCTTGTCTTAATTTGCAGAAAATAAAAATCCGACCAAAGTTGCATTTAGTTCATCGAGGTGATAGATTTTTATGCCACCTGCATATTATTCGCTGTTTGGTGAGGAAAAGAAGAGTTTCTGTAGATGGTTCAAAATCATAAAATTTTTTAACGCATACATTTCAAATATATTGCGGTGTGTTGGGAACAACGATGGCAATATCTCTGGCATGAAAAGTTATGACTCCCATGTGATGATGCAATGCTTGCTTTCTGTGGTCATGCGTGGCTATTTGAGTAGTGATGTTCAAACTGTATTGATTGAGTTGGGAGTATTCTTTCGAAAACTGTATTGTCAAAAATTAAAAATTAACTTATTTGAAAAGTTTGAGAAGGATATCATACTCATTCTTTGTAAGTTAGAAAAATATTTTTTACCATCATTTTTTGATGTTATGGTACATCTGACTATTCATTGTCCAAAGAAAACTCTTTTGGCCGGATCGGTATACTATCGGTGGATATATCCTATTAAAAAGTAAAGAAATTGTACGCATTTTATCATATCAGTAGATGTAAATATATTTTTAAAATTTAAATTTATTTTTATTTACAGATTCTTGTATATCCTAAAAAAGTATGTGCACAATAAAGCACGGCCTGAAGGGTCTATAGCGGAAGCATACATAGCTACAGAGTGTGTCACATTCTGCTCGATGTATCTTGACGATATCAAAACAAGATTCAATCATACAGATCGTAACGTAGACCGTGAATGGGGTGACAATGAACTGACGTTGTCTATATTTAAACAAACGGTTCGACCCATTGGTAGAAAGAAATATGAATTTATGAAGTAAACGAGCTATCCAAGGCATATTTTTACATTCTAAATAATTATGAAGAAATTGAAGATTTCATTGAGTAAGTACCATCTTATTATACTGTTTAATATTCTAAGTAATTTTTTCATATCGATGTAAAATTAAAAATTATGATTTGCTGCAGTGAGCACAAGAGTATACTATGTAGAGAGAATAATACGGATACTGATGATCGATGTAGGAGAGAATTTGCAAAATAGTTTGATGATTTTGTAAGTTGCACTAGTAATACGTTATTTTTAATAATTATAAAAATAATTATTTAAACCAATATAATTTTTTATGTTATAGTGTGGATGAAATATAAGTATTTTAATAAAGAAGAGGGTGCGACCGATGAGTTGTACGATTTAACATGTGGTTCCGATCGAAGGATTAATCACTACGCATCCTGTATCATTGGAGGAACGAAATTTCATATAAGGGAGCTTGAGATGTAACGACAGATCCAGAATAGTAGGATTGCTACAATAGGATATGAGAGAGAAGAAGAGATTGAATATTATGGCATACTGATAGATATCATAGAACTGAAGTATGGGTCCAGTAATTTTGTATTTTTGTTTCAGTGTGAATGGTGGGATATTAGCAATAAAAAAATTGATATTCATATCGATCTACACTTTATCAGTATAATTTTGTATGAACATGGTACCAGAATGAACCGTATATATTAGCAACTCAAGCAAAATAAGTAATATATTCAAAAGATCTAAAGTATGAGGTAATTGGCATGTCATACAAAAAATAACACCTAGAGGCATATATGATATACCAACTCGATTAGAGATGGATGAAATTTCGGATTTACATGAAGAGAGAGCTTTTTAGTATGAAGAACAAACATTAGCCAAGCTTCTTGTTAATGAAGAACATGTAACAACTCCTTTGAATGAGACTGATCTGCCGTCCAATGAAGTTAAAGCTGATTTTATATTTAATCTTGATGAGTCAGAGGATGACGATCAGTTCATAAATGATGATGAGATAGAAGACGACACAGATGTCGATTATTATGATTCGAAGGAGGATCTACAGATCGAGGAAGATACGAATATTGATGAGTAGATCTATTTCTTTATTCAATCTTCTCTTGTAATAATGGTATACGGTATAATTCTATTCATTAGAATGTAATTTATTTTTGTTATTATTGTTCAATATTATATTCATTTATATGTTTTAGAATTGCAGGTTGGCACCAGAAGATAGACGACGACGTTCGCATTCGCAGTCTACCACGGAGGCTGAGGTGTCTTCACCAATTTTCACTACCGCACTAGCTCCATCGCTAAAGGGTCCTGCATTGGTAGGTCCCAGTGAGGTGGGTCTGAGTGATATTAATATACATTTTATATAATAAAATTTAAATTTTTTTTTATTTGGATAGCTATTATACTAATGATTTATTTATTATTGTTTCAGGCCAGT
>NC_026007.2:70995509-71060089 GCF_000442705.2 Elaeis guineensis | reverse complement strand
TTTTCGAATTTGACTATATTTGAGTAGAGTGCATACCCATCGGATCGGATCAATTTTTCTATCCCTACTCAGCTAACTGGCTCCAATCAAAGAAAATGACAAGAAACTCCCCTCCTAAAGCCCCCACAGACCCAGGTCGTCCTTCAGAAGGAGACTCTAGTTCTAGATTCTCTCCTCTTTCGCCCACTGTTGAGGAGTTACAGGAAAATAACCCAATGGATATAGTACCTATTAAATAATTTGCTCCTAATAATCATACCCCTAAAGAAAAAAGAAAGAGATCTCCCCCTAAGAATTTAGAGATTAGAAGGAACTCTAGTTCAGAATCTCCTCCAAAATCTAAAGTTCTTGTCAGAGAGGAATCAAATCCTCAGCATAATAAGTTATCTCAGCCCTCTATGGCACTGGTTCTTAAACAACAAACAACTTACAAGGAAGTTTGAAAACCAGTTGTCACTAATCACTCAAATCAAATTTTCAAACACAATCCATCTGCTCATTCTTCAGAATAATTTCATCCATCAACTCATCTGGAAGCATCTTCTACTGTTGATCAGGATACTTCTCACACCCATCAAGAACACTTTGAAATTCTACATAGTTTGCTTGCTTCCACTATTGATGTTAGTAATGAGAGTTCTAGTATGTCTTCAATGAATGTGGCTAAGGGATTTTTAGCTGCATCTTCTTTCAATACACCATGAAAATTATCAGTTGGAATTGTCGAGGTGCGGTGAAGAGCTCTTTTAAAAATTATACTAAAGCTATGATTCATCAGCACAACCCCGATATTTTTTGTTTTCTTGAAACAAGGCTAGCTGAGCAAGCTTCTTTAAGAGTTCTTAAACTTTTAGGGCTCACATGGCTTTCACATGTTATTCCTATCAAGGGTCTTTCAGGTGGTATTATTGTTTCTTAGAAAAAAAATCTGGGGACTATTAGCTCCATTCACACTGAGAAACAAGTGGCTTTTGGCATCATTTTCTATGATCAAAAATCAAATTAGATCCTTGGCTTTGTTTATGCCAGCACTCATAGTCTTCTTAAAAGAAAATTATGGTGTCAGGTTGAGGCTGTTCTTTCTATAGGTTTGCCTCTGCTTTTAATTGGAGATTTTAATTGTATTCTTAATCCTGAAGATAAAAAAAAAGGATAAAGCTCTTGCCACTAATCGTGATATTAAAGAATTCAGATCTTTTCTTAGAAGAACCAGCCTTCTAGAATTGGGTTTTACTAGCCCGCACTTTATCTGGTGTAACAATAGGTTTGTTCTTGCTTGGGTATGTGAGCGTATAGATCGGACCTTTTCTTCTGCCAAGTGGCTTGATATTTTTTCTGAATCTAAGATTCAGCTTCTGGCTCGTTTTGCATCTGATCACTGTCTGATTTTGCTTGATCTTTCCACCTCCCATAATAGAAGAAATATCCCCTTCTATTTTGAGAAAATATGGTTGTTTGCTGATGGCCTTCATGAAACTATCCGTAATGCATGGCAATGTGTTGGTAACCACTCACCCAGCATCAAACTTTCACTTCTTCTTAGAAATACCAGACGAGCCATCTGAAGTGGAAGGGCATTGTTGGTAATTTATTTGCTAGAGGTCGCAGCTGTATGATCAAATCTTTCATCTTCAGCTCCTTCAATCTCAACAAAATAGCCTATCTAATCAACAGCATTTTCAGCTTTTAAATTATCTTCAACTCTATCATAAAAAACTCCATATGCAAGAAGTTCTTTGGAAACAAAAATTCAGGACTACATGGCTTAAAGAAGGGAATGCTAATGCAACTTTTTTCATTGATCTACTATTTTAAGAAGGAGAAGGAATAGCATCACTTTTCTTCAAAAAGAGAATGGAGAAATTGTTGATCATCCTATTGCTATTCACGATTTGCTCTTGGATCATTTTCAGCATAGATGGGCTATGCAAACTGATATTGAATCCATGGACATTCCTATTCTCCCTTCCTCGATTTCTAATGATTGCAATGCTTTTCTATCGAAAATGGTCTTTAAGGAAGAGATTGAGGAGGCTATATGGAGTATGCATCCTGATAAAGCTCTTGACCCTGATGGATTTCCTACTTTTTTCTATCAGACATTTTGGTATTTGATAAAGATGATGTGATCCGGGCTATACATTATTTCTTTTTGCATCCTATGATGCTTGATTAATGAAAAAATACTTATATTTCTCTGATCCCTAAGAAACTTAATTGAATCACTGCTGCTAATTATCAGCTCATCAGTCTTTGCAACTCCATCTACAAGATTGTTGCAAAAATTTTAGCTACTAGATTGAAGCCTTTTCTTTCTTCCATTATCTCCATTGAACAAGGTGGTTTTATTTCTAGCTGTAATATTTCTGAGAACATTCTTTTGACTCAAAAAATTATGCACTCTCTGCATAGAGCGTCACCTTCAAAGGGACTAATAATGATGAAGATATGGAAAAGGCTTTTGATCGGGTTCACTGGCTCTTTCTTTTTAAAGTTTTGGCACATCTTGGGTTCAGCCCAAAATTCATAAATTGGATTCGGGTCTGCATCTCTTCCCCTGAGTTTGCTATTCTCATTAATAGGTCTCTTTTCTGATGGTTTCCGACTTCATGGGATGTTCGACAAGATTGTCCTCTGTCTCTTTATTTATTTATTCTTAGTTCTGAAGTCTTGTCTATTTTCTTTAAATTTATAGTGAACAATCATATTTTGAGGGTATATAAAGCTCCTAGAGGAGGTCCTATAGTTTCTCATCTCCTTTTTATCGATGACTCTCTTCTCATTGCTTGTGCCACTGTTAAGGATGTGGGATGTTTAAAAGCAGTGGTGGATGCTTTTTGTTCCATCTTTGGTCAAGCTATTAATTTAGCTAAATCTCACATATCTATCAGCCCCAAGACTCTACATGCTATCAAGGAGCAAATAAAAAATCTGTTGATGATGAATGAAGTTCATAGTGTCTGGATCTACTTGGGCCTACCTTTGTCTACCACCCGACTCAAGGGCAGTGATCTTGTTTTTTTTTCATGATAAATTGAATAAAAGAATTGCTTCTTGAAAGTGGAAAGCACTCTTTTTAGCCGGTAGAGCTACCCTCCTTCACTCTGTTCTTTCTTCAATTCCCTTCTACGCTCTCTCATGCCTTTTCGTTCCTCAAAGTGCCCTGTACAAGATGGAGAGAGAGATCAAAGCTTTTCTTTGGGGCCATTCTACTAATTCTAGAGGCTTACACCCCATTGCTTGGAGTAATGTTTGTAACAGTAGGGATCAAGGAGGGCTAAATATCCACTCTATTCAAATTAGAAGGAAGACCTTTCTTTGTAAGCTGGCTGCTGATGTTTTTCTTAATCCTACCTCGTTGTGGGCTAGAGTTTTTAAAGTTAAATATAATGTTGGGGACTCCTGGTGCAATTACTCTAAGCCTAGAAACTCTTCTGCTATTTGGGCAAAAATCTGTGCTGTTGGTAGCTCTATTCGGTACTTATTTAGATGGTAAGTAGGTAATGGTCATTCTATCAATATTTTTAATGATCCTTGGATTACTATGTTGCCTTTTAATGCTTGGCCTACTTACATCAATGTCAACTCTCCTTGGATTGATCATTCGGTCTCTGACCTCCTTGTGGTTAATCAATGTTGGGATGAATAAAAAACTAGAGATCTCTTTTCTACTGATATGATGAACCTTATTAATAAGCTGCCTATAGCTTGCACAGGAGGCCCTGATCATTTATCATGGGGTCCTACTGACTTCATGTTAATCTCTCTAAAAGATTTCTATCAGCTGTTCTATCCCAATCAGCAATCCACCGCTCCCTGCTCTTTCAATTGGGTTTGGAGTCTTCAGGTACATTTAAGAATTAAATTCTTCTGGTGGAAAGTGCTATGGGACAGTTTACCCTGCAAGGTCATTTTGGCTTCTAGAGGAATTATTGATATATCTCAAAGCTAATGTGACCTCTGTTCTAATACCATGGAGGATATTAATCATGTTTTGTTTGAATGCTTCTTTGCGGTTGCATGCTGGCAGCATCTGAACTTGTCATATAACTTGCATACTTGGCCAACTTCTGTATCAAATCTGGTTGCTTTGATTGAATCCAATGGTCCCAAAAAAACCAATGCTATCTGGGTAATTCTTCCTTGGCTCATTTGGAATCCTAGAAATGATAAAATTTTTGCTCAAACTGAACTCAGGTGGTTTGCAACATCTCTCTTTATATTACTCCTATTAACACATCACCTATTCAGTCCTTGTAAAATATCCATTCGAGGTACTAGAGTAGCTCTCAACTGCCTTCTGGTAGCTTCAATCCTCCTTATTGCTCTTGGCTACCCCCTTCCTCTGGTACTCTTAAGATAATCTTTGATGCTGCTTTTGCTAATGGCAAACTGTCCTCTGATTTTATCATTCAAGATGCTAATGGATATGTTTGTGCCCTGAGAGCTAAGCGTATATCTTCTTCATCTATTTTTTATGGTGAGTTAACAGCAGCTCGGTCAAGTATGAAGGCTGTAATTCTTCATTTACATGCTACCCATCTTTGGTTGGAAGGAGACTCACTAAAAGTTATATCTTTGCTTAATTCATTATCTAATACCAGGCTTAAGTACCCTATTTTATATGATATTCTCAATTGGAAAGCATTTTGTCCTTCTTTTTATGTTTCTTATATCCTAAGGGAGGCTAACAGGGCTGTTGATTTCATTGCTAAACTTGGGCTACATGATGATCTACAAGTGTCTGAAAGCCCTGTTTCAAATCCTATTCTACACTCTATCTTGCAGGCTGATTTTTCAGGTATTTCATTCAAAAGGGGGGCACGATTTGTCAATGATCGGTTTGGCTCTTCTTCCATCTTGCTGAACTCTTTTACAGTTACCAACAGTTCTATTCAATAGATGCCAGCAGGGCAAGGTTTCTTTGAGGCTGCTTCTGGGACAGTCTGAATTTGCTTGGTTTTGGAGCTAGCTAGTCTTCTCTGCTTTTATATTTGGTGTTCATGCACTCTCTATACTATTAAGTCTTTATTTTTTTATTCTGTTCTAAACTGTAACAGGTTATTACTTTAGTTTGTTTTAAATTCTAGTAAGTTTTGCTCCTCTCTTTTAGCAAAAAAAGTCAAGAGCATGAGTAAAGTGCAAATTCTACTATAGAAATGGTTTACAAATTATGTGCAGGACCTCACTCAAAAAGAAAAAAAAAAAAAAAAAAAAAGCTAGTCGGGAATATTTATTTGAATTTCTATGAGTATCCAAAATTTTTTTGATAAATAATCAATATAGCACTAAATATATATATAAGTATCGAAAATATTTTTGGCAAATAATCAATATAGAACTAAATATATGTCCGCACGGATTCTAATATATTTTCTTTATTTAAATCCCAACATTCTCATCCGTTTAAAGGTCTAAATTTATTCAAATCCAATCATAAATACTATGATTAACCCATGGTCAGTCCTAATAGTCTCATGTCACAGTATCCCCAAGTCCACCTGGGTTATGGGCCATATTGGTTTTGATACCACTTATCATAATATAGAATTTTAGTATCTTATCAAAAAAGGTCGGTCATATTGTATTATCTAGATTCTTTGATGCTGTATAAATATCGAAGATCTCTCTATTGAATAACTGATATGGGACTAAATATATGCTAGCACAGCTTCTCACACTTCTTGTGTTAACTTATAATTTCTCGAGTGCAAATAACAATGATAAAATTCTTGGACGGTGAACAAAACATCATTTTTGTTCTTTGATTTCTTGTGATATAGGAGGCACCTCATCAAACATTATATATGTTGTTTTTTCTTCCAAATGATCAAAAGTACATTTTTAGGTCAAGAGTTGAAGATGGTAATGATAATAGGCATATGCTAATTGTGCAGACTATTCTACATATATAAAAAGATCAACATTAGCTACCTACCTAGTAGTGATTTTGCTAAAATAAAGTCAAGTGGATGCATAAGCATAAAAAATGATATACCTCGAAGTCAAAGCCGTCAATATGGCAGACAACCAATCAGAATCTGACACAAACCGGCCACAAAGCCTTCATCACGACCCACTAGTTTATACCATGTGGCCTCTCAGAGTGCACAAAGATGTTCAAATTTTTCCTCACTTGGTGATAGTTGGCCCATAACGGTAGAACAATCTCTACTCGATGTGCGAGCACTTATCCTCAACAAACCCCCTTATACATTCCAAGATCCTAATCACAATGGTGTCCAACCCTCACTTACATAAATCACTCTCTAGGGGCTCTCTAAGTCAATCAAGTAAATTCAAGTCTAACGAAGTCTTTGAAAAATTCTCTAAATCTGAGTCTAACTTATGAGCTTAGAGTACGGGTATCCATGGAGATCCATATAAAGCTCCTAATAGCTTCAGATTGAGTAGTTTTGAAGGGACCAAACTCTCCCGAACTCATAAAGCTCTTCTTTTCCCTCACATTCACTCCAATCTCTCACTTTCCACCTTCTCTTTGCCTTCTTTCGCTCAGAACCTTCTCTATTCCACTGAGATGGTCTGATTTGGGCATCAAAAGATCCCCCATTATGAAATTTATAGCAAGTGGACTTCCTTTATCCATAGTGTTTCAGGGCATTTTGGGGCATAGGAACAAAAATCCGACTATCATCAACTACAATGCGGTCTCCAGCCAACTTTTCAACTACCTGAATCACCCCTTTTGATTATCTAGCTCAATATCCAACTCATCAGTTGGGGCTAAATCGATCTACAGTGGCAACAAAAAGAATAATATTGGTTAGCTTGTTATTTGTCAATCTAAAGTAAGAGAACAATTAAAAATACTAATTTTAGGGAATGATTGAAGGATTAACTTGAAATGGGTGGAGCCGAGGATGAGATCCAAAAAGTTGTTTTTTTTTTTTTTTGGGTAAGAAAGAGCAGTTAAAACGGTCACATAGACTAAATGGAAGAGCAAATAACTCAAATCATTTTGTTCATGGCGCCTATATCCTACTGATGTTGTCAATGATATTTTCTTAGTCGTCTCTGTTGCTAATTCACAGCTATAGAAAGATACAACACAACACAAGTAGGAGACCTTCAATTGATTTTTGCTCAATCTTTTGGGCATATAATTCAATCATTCTTTTTCATGGTACATTTTTATATACTTCACAAAATGTATGGGTTGTCAGGATTGAATATGATAATGGGTATATATATTGTATTCAATGTGCATCTCTACAGTTTTTGGGCTTGCATAAGTTACAGTCTGTTATTGGTTTTCTGTTTTCATTTATACGGATCCGCGTGTGCACATAAGTTCCTATAAATAAAATTGTATTTTCTATAAAAAAAAAAAAAAAAAACTCAAAACTATGATGTACGTGATGGTCCATTTCCCTGATTGACAAGGAGAACTATTACCCATGATCATTTGAGTGTAGACAGCCTGCCCGTCTAATCCCACTCAAACCCATTACTTTTAGGGCAAAGAATGGTATATTGGTACCGGACATCTCCCTTCATTTATCTTTTTAGTTAATGTTTGGTTAAGGAGATTTGAAATCCCGAATGAAAATAAAAATAAATAATTCTTATTTTAACTATTTATTTTTAAAAAATATATTTTTATTTCGATTTTAAAGAGTCATAATTTTTTAAAATTTAATTTTTATTTTTTATATATTTAAATCTTATTTTGATTCTAATTTTGATGATAAACCAAACGTATTTAGGATATAATCATCCCATTTTCCATGCCAATTCATCTAGATTCCAATTTTAATTTTGGCCATAAACCAATACACTCTTAATTATTTTCAAATATGTAAAAAGATTTATGATACGCATCTTGGCATGATGATAATTTGATCATTAGACCATATCAATTAACTAATTTGCCATATGAGTGCCATTTTTCTTCTTCTTCAACGTTCATCATGTTTTAAAAAAGGAATCCATCCGTAGCCATTGTAGTTGAGCCATGGTGCCCAGGTGTGGAAACAAGCTGTGAAATAAGCATCAGTGGCAACAATATCCATTTGGGACGTCTAGGCTTTCCCCACTACAGGGTTGAAATCCGAGGACCGTGTGAGGCTAGATCTAACGTGACCCAATTATACCAGGTGCAAGCCTAATCCAAGTTAAAAGCTTATTGGATTACTTTCAAGCATGGTCCGGCTTTGCTGCCTCAAACATGGAGCCAAGATTTTTCCAACGACACCATGTGCCATGGGAGATTGGTGTGACTTCTGATCCACGATAAAAATTTCAATCCAGTGGATCATCCGAGTCAAATCAGATTCATAAATAATCTGATTCCAACCTGAAAAAATTCAGCAGATCAAATCTAGTGAGGTATATTTTAATTATCATATAGCCAATTACTATAAATCATATAAAATAGATAATAAATAATATTACTTTTAAAATAAATTAGATTATAAAAAATAATTTTTAATATATTTTTATGTTAAAATTACTGCTCGTACTCGTACAAGTCTTAAATCATAGCTTGGAGGCTCAAATGAATTCAGATCCTCACATATACTAAATTCAGATCAGATCGGATCATAAAGTAGAAGATTCAAAATTGGCCCATAAATCTAATGGATTGGATTGGGTTGGGTTGAATCCGATTCAGTAAATTCAGATTCGATCTAGAAAATGGAACATATCAAATTTTAGAACTCGATCTAGCCCCGTAGATCATTTAAAATAGATCAGATTGGGTCTAAACGAATCCGATCGGGTAGAGTCACAGGTCAACCTGATCTATTTGCAGCTTGACATTTACATATTATCGCAACAAAAGATCCTGAGATTACAATGAAATTACATTTTCTTTCACCAAGAAAGGAATATCAGTTTGTTTTTGTACACTTTTCTGCTCAGGTCTTCAGCAATACCTTATGTTACTTAATATTTTATGCACCAATAAACCGACATCTACTAGTACTGAGAACTAATATCTACTAATACTGAGGAACCAAATCAGTTATACAATTTAAAACTAATACTCTATATTATCTACTGGATTATAATATTTTTTAGTGCTTTAGGATTGATATCAGACGTACAAACATATATACATACTTATGCATACTGTATGTTCTGTAAAACATGGTCCAGTTGATCACTAGTATATGTAAGTACAAGAAATCTGAAGGAAGACCTACGCCCAGTCTCAGCGCCTTACCTTCTTCATGCCATGTGTTGGGATATATCGATCGACCCCTCTACGCCGACTTATCTTCGGACTTGTTCGATCGACGTCCGACTCTACCGATCAGACCAACCGGCGGCTCCGATAATGACTGCCGACAATATGCGGCCGAAGGTATGTCGGCCGAACAGATCCATACTGTTTCCGATCGGTCGAGCGGTCGAGTACAAATCTCCGACTCACTGTCGGAGGTGGCAGCCGACGTCCGACTTCAACAAGGCACCAGACCAGCCGACGGTGTCTCCGGATCATCACCCGACGTTCCGGCAGTCGAATATCGACGTATAGTCGGCCAGCCCGCCTAAACGCCGTACGACCGCTATGGGCTGTTGTCCTGTCAAGGACATGCTGTGCAACCGTTCTGGGATATTGTCTTGTCAAGGATATGGGTTGATTCTGACAACCCACGGTGATTTGACAGTCTCCGGCGATGTGACAACTCTTCAGTTGTCTGTACCATTAATGGCGGGACCATACCGCATTCTACTATAAAAGGAGGTAAGGCAACAGTCTTGGTAAGCTTTCTCAAGTTTTAAGCAAGCTTTTTCAAGCCCTCTCAAGCTGAGTCTCTGATTTTCCACTGTTGCCTAGTCTTTTCTCTGACTTGACCGTCGGAGGGTCTCCGTCGGAGGTATCTCCGATCTGTGAAACTTCTCTTGCAGGTGCACAATCTCAATGATCAGACGATAGGGGGATTGGCTGCGACACCATGATTGTCAGAAGGCTGTCAAGCTCTCAAGCTCCGTGGAAGATTTCATTTTGCTCCAGGGTGAATAGAATACCATGCACCAAGGGGATGGAAAGCAAAGTGCACTAAGGGGATTAATGGCAAGAGACAACCACGGAGGGGTTATTAGCCTCAGATTTAATGGGTCAAAGAGTAGAGAGAGAGACAGAGAGCAAAACACGTAGCTTATTGGATGATTGTTGTTTATAGTTTTCTATAAACTTTAGAAAGGGAAGCTAATTTAAGGAGATATTTCAATTAAAAAATTGAAGAGATGCGACTTCCCAAGTACACGCAAGTTTAATTTTCAGAAATAATCTGCTCCAGAATTTTAAAGAAATGGAGAATTTCTTGGAAGTCGGGATAATAAAAATAAATAATGAAAAATTTATGGATATTTTTATATATTAAACAAGTGAAAATAAGTATATAAGAAATTGTTACCCTAACATACAATTTTTTTTTTTTGGTAAGAATAATATACAATATATAGGTTTACTCCATCGCCTGCACCTTATTTTGCAACCCAAGATTGGTTGACGAATTAGTCATGCAATCATCTGATAATTGATCCTCAGAGATAAATTAAAAATCAGTCAGGTAGCAAAAAAGTCATAGAAACGTAAATAAATTTCTGGAGTTGTTCTATGCACTATTATCATGAAGTCTGGGAATAGGTCCAATTTGTGCTATATTCTTGACACTTCTTTGTCATTTGTGCTTGGATTTGTTCTTCTTGGAAAAAAACAGCTGGTTGCCTGTTTTCGTTAACATTTAAGGAGCATCTTTCTATTCATATAAGTATGGAAAATAATATAAAAATATTTAAGAATCAAAATTATGAGATAGTTAATGTGCAACTGCCTTTAATATCAAACACGACATCAACTGGATGCATGCAAAGTAATATAAGAGGTGAAAATATTTTCTGATAGAATTGGACGGTTTTCCACTGCTTTGCTTCGTACATATTAGTCTCTTAAATATGTCTCATGCCCTGGGATATCGGGTCATCTAGGAGATAACAGTTACTTTGTTAGGGATCTTTTTAGATGGTTAGATCCAAAATTCTGTAGAATTCATAGTCCAACCATTACAGTCATTAATGATAGACTGGATTAGACCTATATTTATAATCATTCTAAACTATATTTTCACTGAGATGATCATTTTTTTTCTTTCTATGCGATGTAGACCAATCCATTCAAAATATTACCTAAGATCCCCAAATGATTTCTTGGATAATGAGTGTAACATGATGATCCATCTGTTTTCTCCTAATCTTTAAAATTAATGATTGGTGATGTACTTCTTGATATTAATCTATTTATGACCAACCTTCAACATGGATCCTATGGCTGATGTAAGCGCTGATCCTGCATCTGATGGCAATAGACTCACCCTAAAATCTAATGCAAGCATGAACTCCAAAACAACTCCAGTTTTCTGGATGGTGTTGAATATGTCCCGTTCGGAAGAAGACAAATGAAAGCATTTCTAAAACACTTGAGCACACATCCTAAACGAACAAATATATATCATGAGCTTCTTTTGCATTGGGAGTCAGAAGAACTTGACTCTAACTGAATTTTCATAACCCCTAACATCTTACTAAGTCTTGTTAATATCTGCCAAAGAAAAAAAAAAAAATGCAAGCAGCTGCTAATCTGGCAAATTATCTAAGATTCATCATAGAAGAATAAAATCTAAGGATGGTCATATCGAGGATGCTCTCTCTCTTGCGCTCCATGTCTTATTCTTAACGGATGAAGAACTTCTGTGCATAATCGGCCACTTGCACTGGCATCCTCGTTACCACTGCATATTGGGATATGCTCTTCCAACGTCCCATCCCGTAACTTGCAAGTCTTTGTAAAAATAATCTGCATACGTGCAACAACGTCGTAAAATAAATCATGCTTTTAAGAAATTCTACTGAAAAATTTTCTCCTCGATCGGTTAGATTCCATATTTTTAAATAAAATAATAATAATAAAAGTAAAATATATACAATGTTCCTCCTCAGTGCATGGGTTAGTCCTCCTCCTCTCCTGGCCTTGGCGTTGCGACCGGAAGAGATGTTGCGACCACCTGGCAGATGCTGCTCCGGTGCCGTGCGAGAACTATCACCAGAACCGCTAGAAGCCATGATATCTCTCCTTCAGAAGAAGAGGATTTGATAGATCAATTAATGGGAGTTCGAAGCAACAATCCCACCATGGTGCAATTTATAGTTTTTGATGTTGTAGTTTTATTTTAAAAAAATTATTTTTTTTTATTTTCTAAATTTTAATTATTAAAAAATTATTTTTTAATTAAAAAAATATATTTTTAATTTTTTTTAATTATGTATCTGAAAAATTTTTTGGATTAGCCATCTCAATGACCGTGCTCGTTAGAGGAGCATTAGACTGAATCGGATCATTGTATCTTGAGAATGAGATCATCAAAGATCCGTATATAAGAAGCGAATTATGTTGTTACAATAGTGTTTCATAAGCCTCGATGCAAGCAATGTCTTCTCAATTTTTTTTATTTTAATACTCTATTTTTTTATAAAATGATCTTAGAATACATGAACAACAATAGTAATTTTTAGACATTTTGAATGCTTTTTCCAACCATCCAAAAATACGATCTTGAAAAAACTAGAAATTATTATTCATTGCTTAAAATTAACTGTAAATTGATTGTATAATACCAAATATTTTAGTATTTATCATTTAGGAATTATTCTTTTGAGATTTTTGATTTATTAATAAACTTATTTATTTTAAAATAGTATAGATTAACTTTTTATAAAAATGATACAGAATTTTTCTATCATTCTAAATTATTTGCAGAATTCTTTTTACAACTTTAAAGTGGTACAAAAGTTTTCTACATATTTCTGCAAGTTTAAAATTCTATCCAAAAATTTTTTATTAATTCAAAAAATATTGTAGAAATCTTGCTACTGCTTAAAATCCATGAAAATTTTTCTACAACCTTAATTTTTATTTAAATTAATTTCTACATGTTTTAAATTATGTATAATTTTTTTTTTGTAATTTTAAAATTTGTGTAAAATTTATTTTGTATCTTTAAAATCTATGCAAATTTTTTTTGCATGTTCAAAAATTATACAAAAATTTCTATTGCTCTAAAAACTATGCAAATTATTAGTTACTTTTTCAAAATTCATATTGCTGCTATTTTAAAAAATGTACAAAATTTTATAGTTATTCTATTTGTCATATTTTTAGAGTAATTATTTAATTTTACTCTTATTATTATTCTTTATTACATTTATTTTGAAATCTAAAATTGTATTATTATAAGTCATTAATTAATTACTCAAATATATAAGGCTAAACCCTTTGAAACTTATATTTACAGAACCATTAAATATCCAAAACAACAAAAATGGCTTCTTAATTTTGATAATCATAGTGTAATTAAATCTAAGAAGTTTAGTAGATTTTTTTTTAAAGGTGATAAATCAAGTAAAATATTGGCTCACCATTTTAAAATTGATCTTTGCCCTAGAATTATTAGACCCTAGACTTTTCTCTGAATTAACTTCTCTTAGTCCTCAAGATTCGGATCCTCTTGCTCTCCATCAAAAATTTCTAAAGAAATTAATTTTCATTATTGCCATAGGAGTTTTAGTATTCTCTCTCACTATAAGAAAAAAATATTTTTACGATGAAATTATTTAGATCAAAATTATTTTCATCATTAATAAATATATTTATGATGAAAATTAAATTTATTATAAATAATAAAATATTTAAGATGAAAATAATTTTTCATCGCAAATAGTTTACTATCAGCAATGAAAAAATAATTCCATCATAAATATGAATTATTTGCTATGAATATTTTTATTGTAAATACTGTAACATTTATTTTAATTTTAAATTTTAAAATATTCATGATGAAAATAATTTATCATAAATAATTTAAGTATTTATGATAAAAAATATTTTTTTATCAAAAATAATATTATTTTTAATAAAAATTTCATCATCAATATTTGAAAAAAATAAAAATTTTAAAAATTTTAAAAATTATAGATTATTTTTGATAAAATATTACGTCATAAATAATATAATATTTGTGATGAAAATCTTTTTTCATCATAAATACTCAATTATTTATGATGAAAAAATTGTATCATCAATATTTTAAAAAAAATATAAAAATATAAAAATTAAAGATTATTTGCAATGAAAATATTTCATTACAAATAATAGAGTATTTACGCTAAAAATTTTTCCATCATAAATAGTTTATCATTTACGATGAAATATTTTCATCGTTAATATTTTAAAAAAATAAAAAATTTAAAAAAATAAAAAATTATAGATTATTTACGATGAAAATGCATCATAAATAATACAGTATTTCGATGAAAAATAGTTTTCATCATAAATAGCAGATTATTTACGATAAAAATATTTTCATCTCCAATATTTAAAAAAATAAAAAATTTAAAAAATAAAAATTACAGATTATTTGCAATAAAATTTTTCATCGTAAATAATTTGGTATTTACATTGAGCCATAGATTTTCGTTCAAGAGTCGATCTTGATCAAATCCATCTTTATATCACTGTTGATTCTAGATCTGAAAGCACCAGGTAATAAAATTGATTATATCTACAACTGTTAATCGATGATCTGAAGGAGCTATGGAAAAATGGAGTACAAATATGATTCTGTGAGTCAAAAAATTTTAAATTGCATGCTTCATTTTATGAATCATAAATATTTTTCTGTATATGAAAACTTTTTGGTGGAGCACCAAAGGATATCTGGCATGTCCAATATGCAACAAGGATGCATCCTCCTTACATTTAAAGCATGGACGAAAAATATTCTTCATGGGTCATCGGTAGTTTCTACTTGATAATTATTTTTGGAGATCTGTTACAATCAATACTTTGATAGTAAGTCCGACCGACATCTGCCACCTAAGGAGTTAGTGGAGCAGAAATTTTAGAACAATTTGAAGTCATTGGAAACGTCCAATTTGAAAAAAATCATGTACTCACAAGTGGAAGCGTACTGAAACTGAGCTGAATTAGACGAAGCGAAGCATCTTTTTTAAACTACCGTATTGGAAGCACTACTACTTCATCATAATCTGGATGTAATACATATTGAGAAGAATATTTGTGATAATATCATCGGTACTGTATTGAACATCCAAAAAAAAATAAAAGATTGTACAAAAGCTTGTCTTAATTTGCAGAAAATAAAATCCGACCAAAGTTGCATTTAGTTCATCGAGTGATAGATTTTTATGCCACCTGCATATTATTCGCTGTTTGGTGAGGAAAAGAAAGTTTTGTGGATGGTTCAAAATCGTAAATTTTTTAACGCATACATTTCAAATGTATTGCGGTGTGTTGGGAACAACGATGGCAATATCTCTGGCATGAAAAGTTATGACTCCCATGTGATGATGCAATGCTTGCTTTCTGTGGTCATGCGTGGCTATTTGAGTAGTGATGTTCAAACTGTATTGATTGAGTTGGGAGTATTCTTTCGAAAACTGTATTGTCAAAAATTAAAAATTAACTTATTTGAAAAGTTTGAGAAGGATATCATACTCATTCTTTGTAAGTTAGAAAAATATTTTTTACCATCATTTTTTGATGTTATGGTGCATCTGACTATTCATTGTCCAAAGAAAACTCTTTTGGCCGGATCGGTATACTATCGGTGGATATATCCTATTAAAAAGTAAAGAAATTGTACGCATTTTTCATATCAGTAGATGTAAATATATTTTTAAAATTAAATTTATTTTTATTTACAGATTCTTGTATATCCTAAAAAAGTATGTGCACAATAAAGCACGGCCTGAAGGGTCTATAGCGGAAGCATACATAGCTACAGAGTGTGTCACATTCTGCTCGATGTATCTTGACGATATCAAAACAAGATTCAATCATACAGATCGTAACGTAGACCGTGAATGGGGTGACAATGAACTGACGTTGTCTATATTTAAACAAACGGTTCGACCCATTGGTAGAAAGAAATATGAATTTATGAAGTAAACGAGCTATCCAAGGCATATTTTTACATTCTAAATAATTATGAAGAAATTGAAGATTTCATTGAGTAAGTACCATCTTATTATACTGTTTAATATTCTAAGTAATTTTTTCATATCGATGTAAAATTAAAAATTATGATTGCTGCAGTGAGCACAAGAGTATACTATGTAGAGAGAATAATACGGATACTGATGATCGATGTAGGAGAGAATTTGCAAAATAGTTTGATGATTTTGTAAGTTGCACTAGTAATACGTTATTTTTAATAATTATAAAATAATTATTTAAACCAATAATTTTTTATGTTATATGTGGATGAAATATAAGTATTTAATAAAGAAGAGGGTGCGACCGATGAGTTGTACGATTTAACATGTGTTCCGATCGAAGGATTAATCACTACGCATCCTGTATCATTGGAGGAACGAAATTTCATATAAGGGACTTGAGATGTAACGACAGATCCAGAATAGTAGGATTGCTACAATAGGATATGAGAGAGAAGAAGAGATTGAATATTATGGCATACTGATAGATATCATAGAACTGAAGTATGGGTCCAGTAATTTTGTATTTTTTTTCAGTGTGAATGTGGGATATTAGCAATAAAAAAATTGATATTCATATCGATCTACACTTTATCAGTATAAATTTTGTATGAACATGGTACCAGAATGAACCGTATATATTAGCAACTCAAGCAAAATAAGTAATATATTCAAAGATCTAAAGTATCGAGGTAATTGGCATGTCATACAAAAAATAACACCTAGAGGCATATATGATATACCAACTCGATTAGAGATGGATGAAATTTCGGATTTACATGAAGAGAGAGCTTTTTAGTATGAAGAACAAACATTAGCCAAGCTTCTTGTTAATGAAGAACATGTAACAACTCCTTTGAATGAGACTGATCTGCCGTCCAATGAAGTTAAAGCTGATTTTATATTTAATCTTGATGAGTCAGAGGATGACGATCAGTTCATAAATGATGATGAGATAGAAGACGACACAGATGTCGATTATTATGATTCGAAGGAGGATCTACAGATCGAGGAAGATACGAATATTGATGAGTAGATCTATATTCTTTATTCAATCTTCTCTTGTAATAATGGTATACGGTATAATTCTATTCATTAGAATGTAATTTATTTTTTTTATTATTGTTCAATATTATATTCATTTATATGTTAGAATTGCAGGTATGGCACCAGAAGATAGACGACGACGTTCGCATTCGCAGTCTACCACGGAGGCTGAGGTGTCTTCACCAATTTTCACTACCGCACTAGCTCCATCGCTAAAGGGTCCTGCATTGGTAGGTCCCAGTGAGGTGGGTCTGAGTGATATTAATATACATTTTATATAATAAAATTTAAATTTTTTTTATTTGGATAGCTATTATACTAATGATTTATTTATTATTGTTTCAGGCCAGTCTCCATCAGTAGTGAGGCGAGGGCAAGATCCATCGAAGAATCTTGCTCTAGAGCATTGGAGATGTGAGCACCCGAGGCAATATCTCCATATCGAGATACCATCCGGCTACCCCAGGTCCATTAGGGGATGGTGCGAGCCGTGGCAGATCGAGCTGGGCATCATATGCTGCAACTATGCCCCCATGACGTTTTTTGATTGGTGTCATATTGTACTGACTCAGAGAGAGATTTTCTATACTCAGTTACAGGTAAAATAAATTATATCATGAATATTTAATTAACACGGTATTCTTTTAATATGTATTATTGGCAAAGTATATTTGATATCATTGATTTTGAGGAAGATTGCGTACGGTGAGCTGTGGACACTCATTTATCTTTATATTTTAAGGAGTATCACCACCGCATCCATCAGTATTAGTATTATGTGATGCAGAATCATGGGGTGGATGCAGCGTGGCAGCAACCCTATGACAGCATCACTATGGATGATTGGACTGTCATATGCCGGCATTACGAAGATTCGATATATTAGGTTACACATCCAAACTTTCTTTTTTTTAGAGTTTAATGATTGAATCATTTATTTTTAAATTCAGTTTGTTACCTACTAATTTGACTGCTAACTGTACAGAGAAGATGTGCTCAGAACGCTACGAATCGGATGAGACAGACCGTACCGCATTATGGGGGTTTGAGGTCGTTCGCTCATCACATGGAGCAGATGGTAAGTAATTTCTAATTAGTATATTTTAACTCTCTAATTATTTAAAATTTTTTAATTAATTATTCTCAAATTGTAAAGAGATACTGAGAGTGGCGAGCTTTCTGGTAGGATCGATATCTACTAGCGGACCACCAGCGACGGTCAGGGAGTGGACGATAAAAAGTCAGGATCTTTTGTAAGTTTTTTCAATTATTTTTTTCATTCGCAGTTTAATTTTTAGTAAGAAATTAAAATAGCTATAACTTTAATTTTTAGGACCGTATGATAGACATAAGATCTTAGCTTATCCTAAGGGCTCGATCGTACCCACAGATGACGAGATCTGTGATCAGGTACTTAGCATAAGATCTTGTTATGTTAGGGGTCTAGGGCATAGGATCACTGCTCTCTCATCTTCACGCTCGTCCAGAGCTGACATCCATGCTGCCTACGATGCTCGGTTGATAGAGGTGCAGAGACAGACTGAGCAGCGAGCTGATGAGTTGACTGCACGCATCGACGAGTACCAACGGCTCCAGATCCAGATGATGGAGTGGATGGTACAAATGAAGCAGATGATGCAGCTGATGAGGCAGTAGCAGGCCGGTCCGAGCTCATCTGCGCGCTCTCCTTCCCCAACCCGTTCTCCTTCTGCAGATGCCGATACTTGACGGCCTATTTGTGTAGTTTTTTATTTTTATTTTAGACTTCTTATAATTTTAATTTACTATAATAAAATGATAAAATTTATTTATAGATTTATTATATAAATTTTTTATTTTTAGTTTATAAAAATATTATAAATATAAATTTAATATATGCATTCATAAATTATTTTAAAAAAATATTATTAGTGATGAAATTATTACCGACGAAATAATGGTCACCAAAAATATATAATGATGAAAAATTGATCATAAATAAATTTTTTAATAAATTTAAAAATATCAAATTTTATATTAAATTAATAGCGATGAAACTATTTTTATCGTAAATAATTTAAAATTTATTATCGATAAAAATTTACATCAAAAATTATAATATTTATGACGTAAAATTTACAATGCTAATATTTTTTAAAATTTGATTTTCATAAAATTTTTAACTAAATTAATAGCAAATGAAAATATTTTTATCGTAAATAATTATATTTGACATGAAAAATTTATGTTGCTAATATTTTTTTAAATTTGATTTCATAAAATTTTTAATTAAATTAATAGTGATAAAAATATTTTCATCATAAATAAGCATATTTGCAATAAAAAATTTACATCGTTAATTTTTTTTAAAGTTAATTTTTATAAAAATTTTTAATTAAATTAATAGCGATGAAATATTTTCGTCACTATTAATTTAATATTTATTAGCGATAAAACTTGACATCGAAAATTATAATATTTACGATGATAAATTTATGTCGCTAATACTTTTTTAAATTTAATTTTCATAAAAATTTTAATTAAATTAATAATGACGAATAAAATTTTTTGTAAATAATTATTTTTTTAATTAGCGATGTATCATTTTGTCACAAATTATCTTTTTTTATGATAAAATTTTTGTTTTAAATAATTTTCAAAAAATAATTTTTTTTAACGATGAAAATTTTTCGTCAGTAATATCTATTATTTGCGATAATTTTTTTTTCATCATAAAAAATTATCAATAATGCAATTATTTATGACTAAATATTAACGATGAAAATTTTATCGCTAATAACTATTAGCGACGGAAATTGGTTATTAGTGATGAATTTTTTTCGTCGCTAATATTCTAATTTATTGTAGTGTTTGATTCTTTATATAATATGTACATTTCCACTAAATCAGCTAAGGTGCTTTAGAATCTTTTGAAGCACAATATGGAATAGACGATGCCGGTCTTGATCGGCTCACCGTATCCAAGTTTCGTAGATACACCATGGTGGATTCCAAATCTACCATTATGCTCATCCCTTATAAAATTGCAATAGAAAGGAGAGTCTTTGATGATTTTAAAATTTTTTCTACTGGATAATTTATGAAAATAATAAATTCAATTATTGTGGTTGAATTCTTGGCTACATTGTCCACGGGCCTTCTCTCTTCTTTCCTCGAGCCCGGCTATGCAAGAACGAACCGGAAAGAAGGTATCAAGAACAACTAGCTTTATTAGGAGATAACTCATGATGAAGGTGGGATTTGACCCGGAGTCTTTATTACAACCATTAGGAGATTTTATTGAGTTAGTAAAGTTGCTTTTTTCTTTAGATTTATATTAGTCCATGGTGATATATTGCTGGATCTAATATATAGAAAATATGGTGATCAAACTAGAGAGCAATTTATGGTCCATGTCACCCTATCATGAATGTCAAATAATTAATAATTAATCCATTTTTACCTAGTCATAATCTAAGGTCACTGCTTTGGTTTTGCATTTAGTTTAAGTCCATTATCAAGCTATATCTATAACTTAGTCCCTTGGGAAAAATCTTGGATAAATATAGAGATGATGAAGAGGTAAGACTTCAGGGATCATATCAGCTTAAAAATTTGATATGATCTAGATTCTAGAATGGATCTAGATCTTATATTTTTCAATCTAATAGGCTTATATATCATCATGATCTAATTCAAGTCAACAAAAAATAGGTCTGACCCAACCCAAACCTAATATTTCATGATCCAAAAACCCTAGTCATATAAATCCTTTCTGCTTATTGTAAATATCTTATAGAAGTGTTTTTGAAGAAACTTCACAATGGGGTCCTCCCTTTCCGTGCAATTGCTTCAGTGTGACCTCAGCCTAATAGCTCTTGAAGAATTTAAAAATATATGATGTAATCCATCATTCTTGTTGTTTTGTGGAATTGTTCGTGTACGTATGCTTTTTAGGGATGCACAATGGTTAAATCTCTTTCTCTCGTGCTGGGTCTATAGGTCTAAGATCCAATGAGGCATAAGCCAGAACATTTACACTGAGATAAATTTAGAGTGCAATCTCTACAAAATATTCAATTATAAGAAATTCAAATACTACAAATCGATGTCTTACATAGACTTAAAATTCGTGACCAAGAGCATAATTGTTCACTTGAAAGAGATGTTGATTTTTGTATCCCTCAAATTATGGACCAAATTTTCTCTCACTTTTGCAAATCAACAATTTGTTCAAGGATATTGATTTATGATTAATTAATTTCATCATTTACTGGTATCAACTTATCATGTTTCTTCCTTTTATTTTCGTGGACTTGTTCGATAAACAATTGTTTATTTGTATTTTCATGTCACTACCATATGTGTGATGATTTTCTTGATTCATGAACTGACTTCACAACCTTGATATTGAATTTTCAAATCTCTTCCAACCTGCGGTAGCATGGAAGAGTACTCGAAATTATTTTAATGCTGAATCATACTGATTATTATTTGTGGATCCATCATTCAAACAAAGCAACTTGATGGTCCATGATGACTGTAAACCTTCAAATCTAAACAATCCCATTATGAAAATTTGCTATTCTTGTCAGGATGATGGAACAGGCAGCCAAAATTTGAGTCTATAATAATATTAAGAGTCCTTCGACAGAATAAAAAAGAAAAAAGAAAAAAGATCAGAGCCTGTCTTTGAATCGTCGCCTGAGAGATTCGAACTCTCGCGGGGAAACCCCATGTACTTAGCAGGCACACGCCTTAACCACTCGGCCAAAGCGACGATATTGGAAACGAACCACCATAAATTAAAAGACAGGTAATACCACCGACGATCAAATAACCTCGACCCCCATCGCGAGAGAAAGGGGGACCGAAGAGGAAAGCATCAGCTTTTAGGAAGGAAAGAGCGAGCAAGAGAGAGACGATGGAGGGAGAGGGCGACGGCGGCCGGAAAGAGGAGGCGGAGGAGGAACCGCGTGATGCGCGGGTGGTGAAGGAGCTCCTCCGGTCGATGGGGGTGGGAGAAGGGGAGTACGAGCCCCGGGTGGTCCACCAGTTCCTGGAGTTGGGCTACCGCTACGTCGTCGACGTGCTCTCCGACGCCCAGGTCTACACCGACCATGCCGGCAAGCCCTCTATTGACCCCGACGACGTCCGCCTCGCCATCCAGTCTAAGGTCAACTTCTCCTTCTCCCAGCCCCCGCCACGCGAGGTAACGCCGCCCTCCCCGCCCCAAACCCTAATGCTAATTTTAACTAACCATGGATTCTACTTCGAACCTCTTTGTCTCCCACAGAATTGTAGAAAAATTTCTAATTCCATCGTATTACTTTGGGATCTGGTAGCTGGTGGAACTAGTGCATTCGAATCTGGTGTAAATTTGAGAGAGAAAAAGTTTCAATTTTGTATTTTAGGGTGGTGTAGATTTTGGAGACCGTTGGTTCTGGTGTTTGAGAATGATGCACTTGTAAAAGTTTTCAAAATTGAGATTTTTGAAAAATTTTGTGGTTTACTGCTTTCTGGGATGCAGAGGGTTGAATTAAAAAGTTCAGCTTTTGGGTTTAGGGCTGGATAGTCTTGGAAATTGAATTTAGTTAATGGAAGCATAGTGGCAGGCATTGCTCCAAGGACCAAATCAGTTGAACTATTTTACCAGCTGAAGAGAACAGGTCAGATTTTTGTGCTGATATTCTGGATTGATTACTTCTAAGGGAATACCTTCCTCCTAGTTCAACTTCCTAGAGTCAATAATAAGTCTTAGGTGTGTTTCCCAGGAGTGTTTTTCTTTTGAAAATGTCAGAATTTTTGTGGTAAGTTCAACATGTCTCTTATGAACCCTCGGGCTGAAAGTAGTGTCAAATTTCTACTTGCTAATCTATTAGTCTGACCAGCTGCAATTAGATTTTGAGAATGTTCAAAAGTTGTTGGGCATTGCTTCTCTTTCTAGGAAGAATTATATCACACAAATAAAATGGATTTGAGAGAAATACCTCCTCAGACCCCAAACTTTGCAGGCATGAGCTTTTGTTAATTGCAGGCTGGTGAAGGTTAGCAGTGGAATTCTTGGAGCATGATAAAAAATATAGACAGATCATGGTTTCCTTGAGAGATTTGCCTAGAATTTCGGAAGTTAGAGACATGGTGAATTAATTCCATTTATACTAAGAGATGCTAGTGAACCACAAATGCAATAATTAATCCATTGAATCCAAGGCGAACTCTCTGTACATAGCCGAAGCCTGAGCCATGTCAAGTTTGATGACCATGTACTTTGAATTGCTTACTGAAAGACAATTTAGGATCTCCTAGTAGAAAGATTGATATCTTGGATATTTCTGCCCTGAATGAAACCAAATTGTCGGAAATGATTAGTGTAAGGATGAGCTTATGGAGTCATAATGCCATTGAGATATATTTTGTGAATGGTATGACATAAACTAATGGTTAGAATCACGAATCATCATGAGTACTTTTCAAATTTATGAAGTTCGCTGGTTCCATTGCATGGGCGTATTATAGGTACAAGTGTTGAACAGCTTTATAGAGGTCATCTCTAATTATGCTGGTTATATCTAGGTCAGTTGCTAGCAGCATGAATCCCCTTCCTGGTCACATGCTGTATTATGTTGGAAATTTTTTGGTCACATATTTTCTCTGCAACCAAGCAACTCTTCCATGTGGTACAGCCTTGAGCTTCAGCCTTTTTATAATACAGATGTAACAATGGAACATGTGAATATAAATTCAGAAATTCTAAAGCAAAGTCAGGAGATTACTGCTAAGTTAGGTTGAAGCACCATGCAAAGACAAGTAGCATGATTGATTGCTTGAACTTCTGAATATTTTTCCATTTTCTTGATTTTGAGTTTTGATGTTAATTGAATGGTAGTTTTTCCCCTCGCTAAAGGGATAAACAGCCCTAAAGGATTTGGCATCAATCCCTTTGTTCAGGTCCTACTTGAGTTAGCAAGTAAGAGAAACAAGATCCCACTGGCCAAGTTGACCACACCACCTGGGGGGGTTCCTCTGCCACCAGAGCAGGACATCCTGATCAGCCCCAATTACCAGCTGCTGATACCGAGGAAGCAGTCTCCCCAGGTTGAGGAGAATGAGGAAGATGAAGATGGTTCCAATCTGAACAGAAACCCTAATTTGTTGCAAAGGCAGAGGAGTAGCAATGACCAACAAACTCAGCAACAGACATCACAGAAGGTGTCTTTCCCTCTCACTGCAGCTGCTGCAGCAGCAAAGCGACCAAGATGAGAGACGAGAGATGGAAAAATGATGTGATGTTATCTTCTTTTTTTTTTTTTTGAACCAGTGGGAATCTAATTTCATGCCATTGTGTAGAAGTAGAAAATTATGAAAACAATTTATTGTCTGATTCTATCATTCTCTTTTATTGAAGAAACTCTCCAGCACCACTGTGGCAATGTACAAAACCATCCTGCTTTATGGCATGTTTCTTTTGTTGCTCAGGATCTTAGAACAATGGACCCTTTCTTTAGCTTATAACAAATTCAGTTCTGATTGCTTTCACCCGGACTATGTGGTAAGAGGAAGTATCTACAGCTGCTTGGTATCAATTATTCTCAGAGGACATACGTTAAGCATTACCTCGGTTTATCTTGAAGTGTTCCACCAAACAGTTGGAACATCATGGAGGTAAGTGATGGAGGCTTTTGTGGCAGGTCACAAAGCGGTTATTAGCATCTGTGATAGAGTGCAACATGAATAATAGATCAAATACTGAAGCCGATGATTCTATTGCACTTGAAACATGCTTATGGAAGACCTAATTTATGAGAAATAAAATAGTAAATTGTTGCATTGAAAAAGGCCAGAAGAAACTTGTTAGCTCTGATGCGAGGTATAAATGGAGTATTTCACTTTGCACAATTCATGGAGCTTGGTGCTTAAGATGTTGACATCATGCAATTAAACCATGGTTAGACTTGATTCATTCCATATTTTAATTTGACTTAAATTTTAAAACTTTAATTGAGCAATATTATTATAAAGATCATAAAAGCTTTCTGCATGGGAAGAGTCAAATATATAATTTTGCTACTCTCCTTGCAAGACAATTTGCAGGACAGTATACAATACTTCATGCTCACTCCTCCTAAATAAAATCATCTTCTAATCATGGTATCGCAGTAAGAGACAAAAGCACGTCTACAGTGATGCCATGTCCGCGGCATAAGGCACACGAACCGCTGGTCCTGATCTTGTCCAGGAAAATTGGATGCAGTATATCACATGTGAATGCACCTAGGTAACACTATCATGATCTACCTTCTTTTTTTTTTTATCAATAGAAATGGGAGTTGAAGGGGGAGATCGACGTGGACCATAGATTTTTTGATTTTATCATCCTAATACAGCAACTGCAGCATGAGATATGTTCCTGTGCATACAATTAAACTAAACAGTTGTTGGCAGAGAGAATTTGTATAATTTACAAGATTTTGCGCAAGTTGCAGAAGATTGGACCAACAACCAGGCATCACTAAAACACTGCATCAAAAAGGAAAAAAAACCACCGATGTTTGGATGTGTGACACAGAGAGCGGGCGTATACGTAGTGGGGAGTCCACGGACCCTTATTCACACGAACCGTGTGCTTCGGATGCCATCTCGCGAGAAAAGAATACCGCCCCGCAAAGATCACTGACACGATGAATTCAGCCGCTTGAGCTTAGGCAGGTGAGAGTGAAACCCCGTAGTGATACGAAGTGTTACATTGCCGTGTATCCCAAAAAAAAATTCTGGATTTGTGACTGCTCGTGTGTCGCCTCACCTTAACCATCATATTTGGCCACGTCAGCATGCAATACCATGATAGAATAATGCATGTCACACAAAAGTTGCTAAATGATGGATATATAGTTTTGGTGGATCCACTGATCCAGTGAAAGCCGATTCAAACCCAGTCAGTTCAAGCTTGCACTCCAGATTGATTCCAGCTTGAACTAATGTTTGATTGATTCGGATAATTAAGTCCGAAAAAAATTATTATTTGACCACAAAACATAAATAAAGAAGAATATCAAAGTCATCATAAAGATATTATCATTTCATCAAACATAATTTAACTATAATCTGTCACTTTAATGATTCCACTCTTAATATGTACACAAGCAGCCTTTTATGAAGTGATAAAACTTTCACCCTCTACAAACTTTCCATGTCTAGAGCAGGCGTAAAAATACAACTCAAACACCTGCATATAACTCTTAAAATACATACGATATATTGTATTAAAAACAATTAGGTAGCTGGATGGCGTTGGAGGGATGAGGAGATTATTTTGAAACTACGGCATCAACATTTTAAATATAGAGCTAAAAACAGCAGGATGGTTTAAAATAAGTTTCTAGCAGAGCATGAAGTGACGAAACAATTTACAAGTTCAAATAAAAATTTCAAAAACATGGCGGCTTCCTGAGCCTTGACCCAATATCATAGTATCATAACATGAAATAGCATATTGCTGAATTTGTGCAGATAACTTACCTAGGCTTTCATAACTTACAACGATAGAACTTATTCTCTGATTGGCATTCCGGATTATTATTTAAAAAAGAAAAAGAAAAAGACTTTTGCTAGAATATACAGAATAGCAAGCCTAAACTTCTAACCACAAGACATAGATTTAAGAGTTCTTCAGATATACCTAACATCTTGATACTATGCTGAAAGTGTTGACAGATGGTAACAGCTATGATCAGCATATAACAATTTAGAGAAGACATAAGACTGGAAAATGCATTAAAGTATAGAGAGAAGACCAATGAGTATTCATTAGCTCTAGATTGAAAATGTGCAGAACAAGCTAAGGGCCTGTTTGGTTGCCCGTAACTGAGCATCCAAACTCAATCATTCCAGAAAAAGCTCACTTAGAGCATTTGGTTGGCTCAAAAAAGAGCTGAATTAAGTTTCCACAAAACCCACCCTAAGCTGGACATATTCCTAGACTGAAATACATGCATGGAAAATCAAACAAACTTGAATGCACAAGATGATGCACATGTTATCATTATGGACCTCAATAATAAACCCAAAGACAATATAGGTTATAAAGCATTCAAGAAATTTGCTTGAAAGTCTGATAAGAATGCTTAAACTCAATTAAATGTTTGGCACCATTTGTATTTGAATTTCTCACATTAAAAAAAAAAAAAAAAAAAAAAAAAAAAAAAAAAAAAACTATCCACAATATATAAAAGGCTAAGCCACAACTATAAAGATACAACAGAGAACTATCCCTTAGATGGAGATAAAATAATAGTCCACAACTTTTGCAACTCATAGTTCAACCAGCTACTCCAACCTAGGAAAGAAGAGTTGACTCCAACCACCTGGAAGGCTACAAAACAATACTGCCCAATACCCAATTCTCCACATCACTGCCACCAGCACCAGCAGATGATCCATTAACATAATCTACATTTTATAAAAAATACCAAAAAAACAAAATTCATAAATTTTAGTAGTCTCTAATCTATGCATCAAATAAGTATAAAAATAAATAGCATCAATTCCAATAGTATACTAAGTTACATGATATGACATATAAATTCAGAATATACTTTATGGATTATTATCTACACATGATAAAACATGGGTAAATTTAAATACATTACATTTTGATGATTATATCATAGTAAAATATAATAGCAAACCATAAAAACCGTCTATTTCAAAAATATCTATTTAATGATTATAAAGACAATCAAAATACATAAACTTTGATTTTAAATATTTTTGATAGTGTAGATCATGTTCAATACTTCGAATCTTAAATTTGAATAGTCCATAATTAATCTTGAATCGTTAATTTACAGTGAGTCAAGGTAAAGTGTGTAATCCAACCTTGCATGTGCACACATAAATACACCGAGAATTTATGATCAGAAATTCTATATCCACCATCACGAACCTTATAATTATTTGGACAGCAATACCATATGCGGAACATTCGCATTGATGGACCCAAAAACTATCTCACATATCCTTCAAATGTTTGTTATAGCAATCTATGAAAAACATCATTAGATATCAAAGCTAACAAAAAATCAATATCGAAGCTTGCAACAACTCCATCAAAACATCGAGTAAATGGATCAATACTTACCCGCTTCATTAATCTAAACATGTATCAATCCTTAACAATTGGATGAAAAATTCAAGTTCGAACACGTCCAGATTCAAATAAAAACCAGCTTTCTGATCTAAAATCCACTCCTTCAACCGACCAAAATAAAGAGAGACAAGTTCCGAAAGACAAAAAAAGGGTAAAAAGACTAAGATCTGGTCAAAACTGACCATTAGGCGGTGAGCACGACGGCGCCGCCGGCGGCCTTGATTTTCTTCTCGGCGATCTTGGACACGAGCTTGGCCTTCACGACAACGGGGAAGGAGGGGGGCATCATCCCCTTGCCGAGCACCTTGAAGTACCCGAACTGAGTGACGTCGATCATCGGGGCGGAGCTACTGGCGGCGGCCGCGGCGGCCTCCTTGACGTCGTCAGGTACGAGGGACCAGAGGCGGTCGACGTTGACGGTGGGGCAGTAGAATTTGTTACGGAGGCGGTGGAAGTAGCGCATGCCAACCTTACCGAAGTACCCTGGGTGGTACTTGTCGAAGAGGATCCGGTGGTGGTGCATCCCTCCGGCGTTACCGCGGCCACCGGGGTGCTTCCGATGCTTCCCGATCCGGCCATGGCCGGCGCTCACATGCCCACGCTTCTTCCGGTTCTTCTTGAAGCGCGTCGTCATCTTCCCACCTCTCCTCTCCTAGGATTAGGGTTAGCGAAGATGATTATTTATAGAGGGGGAGATGAAAGACTGGCCGTCCGATCTCAGTTGCTGTGAACGATCATGTGGTCGAGGTCTAGCCCATCGGCTGCTTTGGTCCCTTGGCCTGTGACCTGAACCCAGCTTTCGGAAGCCCAATTAGTTTTGGGCCCTTCCAGTGCGTATCCGGAGTACAGCTTTGGAAATGGTGTCTAAGATGGTCTTGTCTTCGGTGGGGTTATCAACCAAATCAGCCGTCTATGTTTAGATTGTCTTAGGCTTGGCATTTGATTTGATCATTGCTACTTTGGTTATACAAAACTTTGCTCGGCTTGTTTGTGTTTAGAGCAATTAAGCTTAAAATTTAATAAATTAGTGCATGTCGTTTGTATTGTAATGTGATCTTTTTTATTTTTTGATAAAAAGAAATTTTTGTACGTGTTTATTGAGTGGGAAAGTATCTTACTGGACATGAATTTATAAACTTTGGCTTGACAAAAATACAAACCACAATTAAAAGTAGACAGCTTCTTGAGTTCATCTCATTTGTACTTACTTCCACAGTAAGGATGGCAAGTCTGTCAAACCAAAAAATCCGTACGGTAGGCCTTGAAACAAATCTTTATTATCTAACCAACGAATGGTAGCTCCCCATATGACCTTCATTAAAAGTTCTAGTCACTAAACTTCTTCCAACGAGCGATAGTTGCAATTAGCCCACAAACACGTGCTCCGTGCATGCAAGCCTAGCGAGCAGTTAAGGCGTACATCCACTTTATTTGATAACGGTCACCGACACTTGTCCCATATAAACAACGCTCTATGGACCCTAAATATGTTTCGTTTTGCATCTACATTCACGAATTTTTGCCTGAATTAGACATCAAAAGAGCCCGCCAAATAAAATTTGGCAACCTTTGGTACTGTCTTTTATTACTTTTGGTTAGACTCTCAGCATACTTCTTTATCTAAGCTCAGCCGCAACCAACCATTCACTCAATCTCTTCAGCTTGGAATTTTGGCAACAACACCATAATTCTTTGCCGGCACTATTGATTGTAAAAAAATCCTTGTAATTTATGATACTGGCTATGTTTTACTGTAGCATAAAAAGCGAGAGATATGATCTCCAGGCATTTACAAAATATATGTCATGTGGTGATTTGATGAGATATGTGGATAGCATCCCACTGTGTCCTCCTTCAAGTCATTGATAAACTGGCATGCGCTCCAGCTCCCTAGATTAATTACAATGCTCAATCGTGCAAATGCTGGCTAATTTTAGATGGGCTCATATCATCATTTGGTTGAGGGAATATCGGCATGCATGCGAGACTTGAACACATCTCATGTCATGCAAATATCACTTGGGCGTATGTTTTGGTTTCAATTAAAGCACGCGTTTCATTGAATAATCAATCCTTTTTTATTTTTGTGAAAAATGCATCAACCACTGCCATGCAATCAAAGTTATCCTAATCTTCCATATCAATTCCCTACCGTAAAAAAAATTAATCTATCTCCTTCTTATCACATAATCTGTCTTCAATATTTTTTTTTAATTTAATATCCCCTTCTCATCACATAATCATGTCTTCAATATTTTTTTTTAAAAGAAAATTTATAATTCCAGATTTTGTCTTCAAATCATTTGTGCTGGTTTTCACGTTGGTTTTTCTCCCAGGTTCTCGAGGGGTCACATCTCGACCTTTATTCGCCGGTCCAGAATCGTTTAAATAAATCGAACCGAACCCACAGAATCCAGTCGAGCCAACCAAAAGCAGCGCCAGCTAGCCTCCATCCACAGCGTTTCATCGCCCGAAACCATCGAACCGGAGACGAAAGTCCCAAACGTGCGGCCGCCCTTCCCCACCCACCTTCATACCTCCTCCAGCCCAGCCACTCCCACCCCTTCTCTCTCTTGTATCCGTTTTCCCACGCAGTCCAGGACTCCTAAACAATTCAAACCTCTCTCCTATATTTCCCCGTAATTTTCCTTCTCCTATATAAGAAAAAAAAAACCAAAACCCTTCGCTCCACGCACCCCCACTCCGCCACCCTCTCCCTCTTCTCTGCATTCGCCATCGATATAAAGCAACAGTGATCACTCAACGAAAGAAAAACAAATCCATCTCCAATCCTCTCGAGCGTCGATATATTATCTTATCTTCATCAAAACTAAATCCATCTTCCGGCCATATCCCCTCTGACGAGAAACCGATCCATATCTCTTTTGTTTATAAATTGAATCGATCAACCGCTGCGGTTTTTAGGGTTTTGGTTTTAGGGTTTTCGGGGAGGCGAGGCCCACCATGGACGACCTCGAGAAGGCGATCCTCCTAGTCTACGAGCCAGGCGCCGCCGACCCGGGCCTTCGTGCCCAAGCCATGGCCTTCTGCGAGCAGGCCAAGTCCGACCCCTCCGCCCTCCTCCGCCTCTGCCTCGACCGCCTCCACCGCTCCCCCCTCGTCCCTGTCCAGTTCTGGTGCCTTCAAGCCCTCCACGACGCCATCCTCCTCCGCTACCGTTCCCTGCCCCTCGCCGACCTCCCCCTCCTCCGCTCCTCCCTCCTCTCCCTCGCCTCCGACCACCCCCTCCTTCCCTCCTCCTCTCCCTTCCTTCGCAACAAGCTCGCCCAGGCCATCGCCGCCCTCATCCGCATCGAGTACCCCGCCCTCTGGCCCTCCCCCTTCCTCCAGCTCGTTCCCCGCCTCCCCTCCGCCGACTCCCTCGCCGTCGACATGTTCGCCCGTCTCCTCGCAGCCCTAGACGATGACCTCCTCAGTCAGGACTACCCCCGCTCGCCCGACGAGGCCGCCGCCGCCTCCCGCGTCAAGGACTCCATGCGCCTCCAGTGCGTTCCCCAGATCGCTCGCCACTGGTTCGACGCCGTTTCCCTCTACCACTCCTCTGACCCCCACCTCGCCGCTGCCGCTCTCGACACCATGAGGCGGTATGTTCCCTGGATAGACATCACTCTCGTCGCCAATGACGCCTTCATCCCCCTTCTCTTCGATCTCATTCTCGCCCCTGCCTCGCCGGAGCAGCTGAGGTCTGCGGCCGCTGGCTGCGTCCTTGCCATCGTCTCAAAGAGAATGGAGCCCCATTCGAAGCTTGCCTTGCTCCGCAGTCTCCGGGTGAGCCGGGTGTTTGCCGACCCGGATCTCGTTGTAAAGCTTGCGACCTTGATAACTCGCTATGCATCCGAGGCTCTGGAATGCTACAAAAGGTTGGGTTCGGAGGGAATTGAGAGGTCTTCCTCTTTGGAGCTTCTTGAGGAGGCCTTGCCGTCGGTGCTCTATGTGATGCAAAACTGCGACGAAGTGGATTCCGGCAATGTGGTAGACTTCTTGTCGGACTATGTGTCTACCATGAAGTCACCATCACAGACACAGGTAGTCTACCTGGGACAGATACTAGAAGTGATTCGAGTGCAGATATGCTACGACCCGACTTATAGAAGCAATCTTGACATCCCTGATAAGATTGGGAGGGAGGAGGAGGACCAGATGGGCGAGCGCCGGAAGGAGCTGTTCACACTTTTCCGTAGTGTGTGCAGAGTGGCGCCCGATGCTGTGCAATTGTTTATCAGGAATCTGTTAGTTAATTCTATTCCCTCTTTAGAAATGAATGTGGAGGAAGTAGAAGCTACACTGACCTTGTTCTACCGGTATGGTGAGACGGTGAGTGAAGAAGTAATGAGGACAGGTGGTGGGTTGCTGAGGGAGTTGATCCCGATGCTTCTGTCGGCACGGTTCTCATGCCATTCGCATCGTGTGGTGGCACTCGTTTATTTGGAAACAGTCACCAGGTACATGAAGTTTGTGCACGAGAATGTTCAGTACATACCTCATCTGCTGGCTGCTTTTCTGGATGAGAGGGGAATACACCATCAGAACCTCAATGTGAGCCAACGAGCTAGTTATCTATTCATGAGAGCCGTGAAGTTACTGAAAGCAAAGTTTGTGCCATTCTTAGATAAAATTCTGCAGGCATGATTCTTCCTTTTTTATAGTAATACACTATGTCCATGAAGTGCTGCTGCTTTTGAATTACCTCATGTGATGTTTTCATGAGTTTGCAGAGCCTGGAAGATACGGTAGCTCGGTTCACAAGTGTAGATTGGACGTCCAAAGAGCTGAAGTGCTCTGGTTCTGAAGATGGTAGTCAGACATTTGAGGTATAACTTTGCTAAGTTTGAAGGAGGTTCCTGTTGTGCTTTTGGGGAGCCGGTTTTTGTTATGTCAAATGCCATCGTCAACCTAAATAAATTCTGGACTTGATTGACAGGCAATTGGACTATTGATTGGTGTGGAAGATGTGTCGCCTGAAAAGCAATCTGAGTACTTGGCAGCATTGCTCAATCCTCTTTGTCAAAAGGTGAAGTTGGACTTTTAGTGTCTTTCTTTCCCTCCCTGTAGTTGCTCTGGTGGTTATGATTCCTCCTTGTGTTTTGCATTGGAAAATATATCACTAATAACATGTGCTTGAAAAATCCAGATTAAAGCATTGCTTTTGGATGCCAAAGCACAGGTGCTAGAAGAATCTTCGGCAAAAGTTGTGATGCTCCAGCAGATTATTGTGGCATTGAATGCTCTTAGCAAGGTCTAGTTTCCATCTTTATGTGGTGATGCAACTTTTCTTTTATCTATTTAAAAATGACCTTTAATGCCAGATCTGATTTTGTGTATAAATTACTATTGTATGCATTCGGATTCTTAGGTTTCAAACTGGACCCTTTTTTTTTTTTTCCACTTTTTATGTTTAATGCTTTAATCAGCTTATGCAACTTATCATTGTTAAGATGAATATTGTATTCAATTTTTTTAATGCTTAATGCTTACCATGTGTTGGTTTATGGATTAGGGATTTAATGAGAGGCTAGTTTCTGGTAGTCGTCCTGCAATTGGCATTATGTTTAAGCAGGCAAGTTGAGGCTGTCCATTAATTATTTCCAATAAATGCATGGATGTAATATGTGAATATGTCGAGTTATTTATTAATTTTAATGGTATATAATGTTGTTGTTTGCTCATTATATACACACTTTACATTTATATTCATGCAAGTGATTATGTTGAGCTGGCTTGCATTTGTTGTACTATTGAAGCTAAATGAGGGATTGTGTCTTTAATTGTCTTGCATATAACATGTCTAAATATTTCTTTTTTCCCCTTATTTGATTTACAGACGCTCGAAGTGGTTTTGCAAATCCTTGTCATGTTTCCAAATATCAAACCTTTACGGAATAAGGTGGCCATTTGATAGTTATATCACTTATATGATTTTTCTTCCTTTTCTTTTATTTATTTCTTTTTCTCTACTCTAAGTAACTATCCTACCGGACTTATATACTATGTGCAAATGCAGATTACCTCCTTTCTTCATCGCATGGTCGACATCTTAGGAGTATCTATATTTCCATGCCTTCCTATGGCATTGAAGCGGCTGCTTGTGGAGAATGAGGTGCTTCTTTATTTTATTCTTGTTCCCTCCCCAGTTTTGGTATCATTAGGTGATAGATTGGGGATTCTGCATGTCTTTCCATCTCGGTGTATATTTTTTATTTTGAAGCACATATACCTTTGGTTACATAATTATCCTTCTCTTTTGGCTTGTCACATTGAAGCTCATGCTTATGTGGTTGGATATGTTTTGATGTGTTCATCTTTATAGTAATTTAGAAAATTTTTTCTCACTCAAATTGATTTGTTATATTTTAATTCATTTCTAGCATATCTGAATATCATGAGAAAATCATGTGGAAGATTTTGGATCCAGTTGTTGCACAAGTTATAGATAGTTCTTTAGTAAAATGTTTGGCCTTAGGAAAAATAAAGGTGCAATAGACCATGAAACTGCAAATCAGGCTTAATGAATCCTCACATTTCCTCCAAAGTTCTTATTGAACATTAGATGGCATTTTGACAAAAAGTAAATGCCAAATGGTTGAATAATCATCATTATTCTAACTGTTATATACAAAGATGAATTACTGTACCCTTCCAACTACTATGGATATATGAAACATATTATGGAGTGAAAAATTGAAAACCAATGGCAATAACGAATTAAGTCGCTTTAAGAAAATGATAACGATTGGCAAGAATGAACTATGTTGAATTACTATATTACACCAGGTATTGTGGGGAGCTTTCTTGTATGAGCAACTAACAAATAATAGAAAGAGAAGATCCATTGTGAAAGCTTGTGATAATACTAAAAGTATAATATGTCAAAGATTTTGTGGTAATTTGTATTTTGTAAAGGGGTTATGATGAGATCATAGAGGTGATTTTGATAGTTAGCATTCGTTGCTTTGAGATAGTTGGGCATTGCATAATGAACTATGGATGATATTTCGCTGCTTGGGTGATTGATGAATATATATAGAGAAGGAATCCTCACAACTTTCGATTGACATAAGGGAGCTCTTCACTTTATTTGTATGAATTATATTTGTAGTTGTTAAGATCTGCAGGGGGTATTGATGGCATATTTGTATGCTTTCAAGTCATACAAGAAAAGAAAATGAAGAACTCAAGGAGAAAGGAAATCAAAATGATTGTATATCCAACAAAATAGTACTACTACCAAAAATTTCTCTTTATTGATTATAGTACAAGAATGCCTTAAAAAGGGTGGCAATTGTTGTTTATAGCTTTTCTCTCCATTAAATTCCTACCATGCTTTTTAAGTATTTCCTTATTCAACATTCACTAAATGTCACATTAATACGCTGTTCTTCAAGGCTCTGAACTAAACAGTATACTTACTAAGGAAACTCTTAAAAATTGATAATGAACTGCTATTCGTGGCTCTTCTGTACAATAAAAATTAACCAACAAAAATGCCCAAGAATAGTGATGTTCCTTCTGTACAATAAAAATAACCAACAGAATCCCAAGAATAGCGATTTTCCTTTATTTAGAAGGTTTACAAACAGAAACAGCTTTAAGAAGACAGTTGTGGTTTACGCTGTGTGTCCCTCCAATCCTCCAGTCAATTTTTCTACTTTTTGTCTCATGCAATTTGATTTTAGATGCTATGATTTTGTGGGATTTATTTTATTTTCAGTTTTCTATCATGATTTTGTTGTCTAGTGGCTCTATATTGATGCAAAACTGAAATTAGGATATCTGATCTCATATTTTGAGGGTTTGGATGAGCCCATAAAGTGGGTCATAACTTGAAAGTTCCACCTCAGTATTAAGCAACATGGTGTGACCTTATTTTAGGGCCAACTAGTAGAAAATCCAAGAATGGGAAGGAAAATGGGTCGAGAGGCAAGCGGTCTACTTACAACCCTTAGCGACCATATGTCCCATTGTCTTCAATCTCTTGATTCTTTCATTTGTAGGTGAGCCACTTTTTGGAAGCACATTTTTGGGTAGTCACTTATTAGGTTAGGTGAATGTAAACTAGCTTGGTTCATTAAATTTAAAATCTAACATTCATTAAGTCAATAAATATTATGTGTTTCCCAAAAAAAAAGATTTCCTGTGGTTCATCAAATTGAAAAAACAACATTTGTTATTTCAATGATTTCTAGTTTCCTAGTAGCATATAAATTGAAATTATAACAGTTGTTTGTGTACAATATATTTTTACTTGCAAGTCATGTAATAAATGAGCAACCTAAAAAACTTTAAAATACATAAAAAGCCACGGCATGGGCACTTGAAGCCATGCTTCTACTATATTTCTTGCAATAACATTGTATTAAGACAATAAAGTATAAGAAAAATAAAAATAATTTTGGAGACCGCTGTACCAGGGGTATACTAGTCATCTCAAAGTGCACTCTCAGCACCCTTTCCCTGCTCTGGGCATGGTATGACACATCATACCCATCGTTGGTTGATATGAGGCTAGTATGTGGTATTTTGAGCATCTCTAGTTGCATGAGCTCAAACAGCTTAAGCGATAAGATGTCTCCTTGCTTCATCCATCTACCTTCTAGATTTTCATCGGGCGTTGCTTGCGCTGAAGTTGCTCTGGTTGAGAATTTAATGCTAACTCATAAAATTTTGATCAGGTTAAGTAGTGGATGCTAATTGTTCTTGGATTCTGGTCTGGATTGTCCACTTCACTTCTCAGGACCTCCATCTTTGAAAGGAGGGACTAGAATTTGGAAGCCGCGCTAGCTACTCTCTCTCTCTCTATTTTTTAAACAATGTTCCTTATAACTTGTTATACTTTTGCAGCCTGTTTTGCTTGTATCCAAGCTAATCGTTAAATTTTGACCATCATTAAGTGCTGCTCGGAAATTTAAGTCAGAAACTACATGATAATATTTGCTAAGCGTAGCCTGTGTAGGGAATAAAAGGTGTTTATCAGCCAACACATCATCTTTCTGTTCTACTGCACATAATAAAGCTACAATCATCTACCTAACTTATTCTGAAGATTTTCTTCTTTACATTGGTCAGCTATAATTTAATTATTCAACTAGCTTTCTGGTGGGCAACTCAAGATTCCTGAGCATTTATTATGTTTTCTCTTCATCGCCTAAATCTTTCAATATTTGAATGGAAAACAGACTTTTACAGGGCTAGTGGATTATATGATGCCCAACAAATTCTTTTTTCTGATTCATCATGTGCAATGATATTGCATATAATGGAGTGATGGAAGACATACTATTTATTACTTAGCATATTTCTGCTGGATCCTTAACGACTGGTCTCTGATATTGTACTTTGACATTTGTGAAAGATGCATATTATTAAGAGCTGTTTTACTTTGAGTTGATGTCACTTATGTTGACTCTGAACTCTGTACTTGCAGCCGAAAGATATGGTGGATTTTATTGTATTAATCAATCAATTGATATGCAAATTTAATACCTCCATGGGGTGCTTATTGGAGATGATATTTCCAGCTATTGCAAGTAGATTATTTGCTATTCTTTCAAGTGATGCATTTCCGTCAGGATCTGGAGCCAATACTGAGGTATGGGTGCTTGGACATGCTATAAGATGACTTGTTTACCAAAATAAAGGCAAAAAAAAAAAAAAAAGAAGAAAGAAACAACCAACTTGTGCACAAATACTCAAAAAAAATCAGAACATATATTTTGGGAATGTTGGAAAATGTGGCTTTCATGTATATCATTTTGATGATGCAACGTAAATAGTCATGTTTTGATAGTTTTTGCAGTATACGTCTGTGAGGTTAAAGTCTGAATAGCATGAAAAAAATCTGTCACATGATATGTATACACCTCTAGAAATTGAGAATTTTCATGCATGTCCTCTGAAGAACCTATTTCGCATGCAATACCTTTGTATAGGGATGAATATTCTCAATTTTCTTTTTTGGTTATCATTTGCTAAAAATGCCATTTTTTCCATAAAATTATGTTGCATATCAAGGATCATCAATTGAACTCATGAATATCAACATCTGGTTGCTTTAGAAGTACCATGTACCAAGGTTTGCCATACGTTAGTGGAGCCTCATGCCTGGTCTGCTATACCGTATCGTTATCGAATCAAGACTCGGTAACTGAGTCTTCGTATGTCGACCTGACCTCCATCATGGGCGTATTGACTTTGTACCAGCATGGTATCGGTATGAGATCTAGTATCGAGATGGGGAATGACACAAAAATATTTATTTCCTTTGCATGCTTTAAAAGTAACCAGTCTAATAGGCAATTGTTTGGAATCGGAAGGGGAAGTTTTATTTATGTTTTATATGATTTGTATGGAGTTTGATTGTCATCAGTCTACACGTGATAATTTCAATAATAATAAATAAAATAACATAACTGCATTAATGAAACATTATTCTGTTGCCATTAGAGAACTATGTGATTCGAATTGTTTAGGAAACAGAAGTTAAATAATATGTATTCATTTTCTCTACATATGGAATGCTGAAAGCCTGAAACCAAACTCAATTAAGGCAATAAGGAAATGCATAAGACTTGCATGACGTGGATAAACGGAACTAACAAAATAAATAAAATAAGTAGACATTTAAGTAATGAACCAATAAAATAATTAGAGTTATGGTCAACCTTTCTGGTGCAAATCTAAAGCAAACATGCTTGTTTTTAAAGCCTAAGCTATATTTTCAGCATCCTTCATCTATCCCTTATAAACAAAATCTTCATCTCACTTTCCTTCCCAACTAATATGAAAAGAGAATCCCTTGGTCCCATGATACATATTGCCAATGTAATAACTGTTGCAGTTAATATGAAATGTGCTTACACGGCTACCTTGGTTGCTGTTTACAATTATTTGGGCTCTTAAACATCAACACTGCAGGTCTCCATTGTGCAACATGTTTCAGGCTTATGCCTCACCTTGTAAAGTGTGCGAACCCCAATGTGCCTTTATCTATTAGATATCTATTACAATTGCCTAGACTTGTGCAAACCAGGCTTGGCCCACTGACCTAGCCTGGCCTGATTTTTGTTGGGCTTGGGCTGGGATTTTCAGCCCATTGGGTCAGGCTGAGTTTCAATTTTCAGGCCCAACAAAGTTCAGGCCAGGCGCAGGCTTGATATTTTTAGCTTGGCCTACCCCAATCTAACCCAAAATGTATTATACATATAATATTATTATATTTTTATTTAAAAGTTGTAAAAAGAAAAAGATGGGGGAGTCTGGTGGAGAATCCTAATCCTTAACCCTAAAGTTGCCATCCCTTTCTCTAATCCTCCTCCCCTTCTCTCTCTCTCACTCCATTCTTTCTCTCTCTCCTCTTTTGGGCTTGTAGGGTTGGATTCGGGCCCTAAATTTCTTGTCAGGCCATGCTTGGGCCTAAATGTTCTTTCTTTCTTTCTTTCTTTCTTTTCTTTTCTTTCTTTTTTTTTTTTTTTTTTTGATATGGGATCTAGGCCTGGCCGAACCCGGTCTGACATGATATATGCTCAGCTCTATAACTTCTTACCCACCTACTCATCAGTGTTGAAAGAGGACCTCTTAAGTTTACTGATATTCACTTAACCTCCTTTTGCACTATGCTGACTTTTGATCTTTTTATTTACTATGATTGTTCTTAGGTCTGATCTTTAGGCAGGTCATGATTATCCATTAACTTGATTCTTGGGGACGACAACCTACAAACTTGGTTTTGCACCTCACTTTCCTATTTAGTAGTCGCATGTTTGATTCCCCTGGCTTATGGGGATTTCAGACATGGTCATGGTGTGGGTCAGCCATGGACGGGCACATATGCATGCAAAATGGCACTTGTTGAGCAGGGATAGGGTGGCATTCGGCACAGGCTGGTGAAAATTGTGTGAGTTTGGGCTTGTATGCCTAATGTGAGTTAGCCTATATGACCTTTTATGTGGTGCTGATTCATGGGCCTTTCTATCCACACAAAAAGGACCACAAATAACAAACATTCTTCAGATGGATATCTTTTGTCTTTTTCTTATCTATATGTTGCAGTTTTTACAATAGCATGCACTATATGATGGGAAATCCAGAACATTGAATGCTGTTATTTGGTTTAGCTAACATGATTACTTCTGTTTACTTTGTCATCCTTGCAGTCTTGTTTGTGAGAGATGATAAAAGTGTGCATGGAATTTTGCCTTAAATGCTCATTCTAATAAAGATGGACATGACTCCTCTACCAAAAAAAAACAAAAAGATGGACATGACTCAAGTTTTTCCTTGTTCTGACACCTTATTTGTCATGTTGTTGATAATGCATTGACCTCAGTTGAAATCATAGCCAGAATATTTTGGTAAAAATCTCCTATACTAGCAAAAATATGTTGAATTTAGAACATCTAACCGTAGATTGATGTATGATCAGTTTTGGCTGGAACTAGACTAGGTTAATCTTAAAGTTTTGTAAAAACAAAATGTGGGGAGCAACTGGCTCAAATAAACACATCTTCTCACCAATTTATGATGAGCAAATACAAGTGGAACACTTACATAATAAATGAGATGAGGATGCCCAGTAGGTTGGAGTTTATGGCTAGTGCATATATTTTATGGCATTGTTTCCTAGAATTTCATTTCTGCTTTCATGAATTCTTAGTCATGTTGATGCCTAGAGAGTGCAGTAGTGTTAATTATCTCTATCAACCTAAAACCTTGTTTATTTTTGTTCTTACTCTTCATTTTTTTCTTCTGTATTTTTTGCCAAAATGAAAACTGAAAATTGTGATACTGCTTGACAAATTTTATTTGTGCTGCATGTTGAAATCCTGGTGTTTATTAGGAGTTATTAACATTGTTTCTTTGTAAAAAACCTATTGATGAACTTGAAGTCAAATGTTTTTCATTTTTTTTTGTAACTTTAAAATTCAGAAAGGACATTGGTTACTTACCCTGATACTTGCCCTTTTGACTCTCCTAGGAATTACGTGAACTGCAAGAACTACAACAAACATTATACACATTTCTTCATGTTATGGCAACCCATGATCTTTCTTCAGTTTTTCTTGCTCCAAGTTGTAAGGGGTATTTGGATACTGTAATGCATTTGCTCTTGTTAGCTTCTTGCAGTCATAAGGATATGCTTCTTAGGAAGGTGGGAACTAGAGTAACATTTTCTGCTTTTCCTTTTTCCAGTCCTATCTATTTCTGCATGTTCTAACCTCATTTCATTTCGTGCGAACCTTTCAGCTGTGCGTGCAAATTTTTGTAAAACTTATTAAGGATTGGTGCAGCAACTTTAGTGGTGAAGATAAGGTACCTTACATTCTATCTATATTTTTAAGCATATCGACCTGATGTATATTTTTATTTTTTTCAATTCAGTACTAGACTGCTTCATTAACATTTTCTACAATATTCTCAATTTCTTCAGGTTCCTGGTTTCCGGAGATTTATAATTGAGAAATTTGCAACCGAATGCTGCTTATATAGTGTTCTGGACAAGTCATTTGACTTCCGTGATGCAAATACTGTAAATCCTTCATCTATTTACTCTTGAAACCCTCTGATTTCCATGCCTATAGACACTGCACACATGCTGGTTTTTGAATCTGTTGTGAAAGTCTAAGTTGTGGTGTTTTGAGCAAGTCTAAATATGCCAATGTTAGATAGGTCAGCTTTTAATCACAGGATGGTGGTAAAAAGGGCAGCTAGAAGCAGGTTTTCATTGATTTTCTTGAGAAGAATTTTCTTGTGACATTGTAACTGTTAAATTGGAGGAAGAGAATAACATTATGGTTGAAGATCAAATATGAATAATGTGATGTTTCATTTTAGTTCTTATGGTTAAAAATGTTCTAGAAGCAGTAGGGATAATTTAGGATTCAACTGTGTCATAAAATTGGACAGCTATAAATTTTGAGGCATAGTTCGTAGGTGGAACATTTGTAGCTTGTTTTGAAGCTTTTTTTAGTTTCTGCAAGTTTTGTTTTCTAGCTTATGTTAAGTTTATTAGTAATGCTGCTAAAGAATCAGGTCATGCTTTGCTTACAGATACAGTGCTGAAGTTTGGGTCAGATCAGGTATTAGCAAATTTAGAAGCAACAATTTTGTTGGATTACCTAAAATGTTGACTTGTTTGGCAACTAATATATTTTGTTCTCAGTTTGTTTTATTGACACCATGTATGGCCCACACCAGTTAATTTCTTAGTCTTTTATTAGATTTTTGAAAGGTTGCCTCTTTTTTCTTTCCATTTCTGCCTTATGATTGTGGGTATGGTCTTGAGTGCTGAATAAGTTCCAGATGACTGCTCCCCCCTTACTATTGGATAAAGAATCTAAAGTTATTGCTCTCACTCAGTTTCAGCTCAATTAGTTATTGGTGATTTTTTCTGATTAGGATTTTAGTTGTTTTTGGGGTAATATACTTAACAAACAATGATCTTTTTTAAATGGATGCATGTTCCAGGATCCTCAAACATCATTTAATTTTGCACTTTGGATTGGATTCTCTTCTTAATGTTTTCCTGGGGCGTTGCTTTATTTTAAACTTATTCAGGTTTCAAAATGGTGATGCATTTTGTGCAGTTCTATCCATTTTGCACACAAGTTGCAAGTCCCATGTGATGCCCACCATGCCCTAGGTTTGCCAACGTGGATGTATGTGAATTTTGAATAGTTGTCAGAAAAAGTAAAGAACATGTTCTTCATGTGTTGTTATTTTGAACCTTTCGTTTCCCTCCAATGAAACCACTGTTTGGGTTCTGATGTTTGGATTGTTGCTTGTTAATTGGTATTCTCCTTAGTATCAGTTACATTCAGACTGATTTAACAGTTACACTTTATCTTTTTAACAGCTGGTTCTTTTTGGAGAAATTGTATTGGCTCAGAAGGTCATGTACGAGAAGTTTGGGGATGATTTTATTATTCATTTTCTGTCAAAAGGTCTTCCAGCAGTTCATTGTCCGCGAGATTTAGCAGAACAATACTATCAAAAACTGCAGGTATGAGAACTTGCACTGATGTGCTATTCCTGGTCATCCCTGAAATGATATTTCTACCATGCACAGTGAAGGTGTGCAAGCTGTTTAAGAACAGAGGGAATGCATTGCATAATTTGAAGAAAGATCAAAAAATTTAAATTGACACTTCTATTTACAATTCTCTATTGTTTAAATGTGACCCACTTGTCTAGATTTGGAGTAGAGGAAGTCTCTAAATCTGCTTTTCAAGTATTTCTTCTTATTCTGCTTGAATCTTGCTGATGAACTAGGAATCCCTGACGGTTTATTTTGTGACCTTCCATATTGTAGTGTAACTGACTGTGCTGGACAGTGATTTTGCTGGATTTATTGTACACTTACTGTTCCAGAACTCTTGCCTCTTTTTCAACAGGGACATGACATCAAGACTCTGAAATCCTTCTGTCAATCTCTAATTGAGAATTTGAGACAGCATCAGAACGGAAGTCTTGTTTTCAGATAGCATCATAGTATATTGCTGTATCCTTAGGAGTTACTATGATTTTAGACTAGGTCTCTAAATTTCTCCACGGAGCACCTTGTTTGTCAAGTGCAGGTAGCTCTTTCGGTTCTTTTTATCTCAATAGAATTCTAATTAGCCTAAGGATGAATTTTTGGCCGTGCTTATATTATTAATCCTTGCAGGGCAATTTTTCTGTGTACATGATGCTGCAATATTCTTTGAGGTGAGAAGGTAACTTCAGCCTCACCTACACCCATGAAATTATATGCTTCACTTTTGACCTTTTTATTTAACTAGCAATCAGGCATGTGCAATGCACATTTGATAGAAAAAATGAAAATAAAATTTCAAGTTACATATTATATGAACTGCAAACGTATTATTCAGATAAAAATATTTTATTTAAAAAATAGTTATTAAGAAATAGGATTTGACTTGGAAGAAATATTTTCTTATTTTTACCAGAGTTTGTTTGCAGAAATTCAAATCTTTTTATACTTTCTCAGATTCTTCTTTTTTCTAAATTGATTTTGAAGAGCAGTTATCCCCAAATAAGCTTTGATTTGGAAGGAATCTTTCGGTCTTTTTATTAGGTTGGATTTCAATAGCAATTCAAAAATTTTCCATATTTCTTGTCTAAAAATCCAGAATTAATAAGAGAGAATAAGTTATATATTATAGAAAAGTGGGAGGGCATTTTTGGTATAAAAAATGACGGACAGAATGGAGAGGGAATATTCCTTGATTACACAATAGTCATTTTCATACATAGTGTGCATGACAAGTTCCCCTTGATTTTTGAACTTAACATGCAATTGGATCAAAGTGTTCATATTTGGTTTTAAACCCTGGATATTGTGTTTGCCTGGCATTTGAAGTCGCTAGAATTTCAACAGGTATAGGTCTTGCTTGTGATTGAGGTTTGGTATGTGTGCATAAGAATGGACATTTGAAAGGGTTGGTTATGTTATTATGATTTCATAGTTTGTCTGTTCGGACATAAACTTTAGATTTTCAGAAATGCCTATTGAATATGGGATGTGGGGATGCTGAACTTGTAGCTTATCAGGTTTCTGCATGCGCATCTGAGAGGAGTGCTATTAGCTGTAAAAGCCTTTTCCTTCTCTCTGAATCACCTCTTTCCACAATTTTAGGAGAATCTTTGAGGGTTGCCTACTCAATGCTTGAGCTTCATTTGCATAACCAATAAGGCCGGTCTTTGTACCCACCAATTGGCCTCTGAGGTTTCATATCGGCTGTACTCTTGCCCAAACTTGCCTAGCTTGGAATTCAACCAGTTATATAAACAAGGCTGTCTTTGGGTGCTAAGAGGCATGGGGTTAATATTCTAAAATTCGATCAAATCTACCTTGATTAATACAGTTATCCTCATCTTTCTATGGGCTTGCTGTTTAGGTTATTAAATGTTGTAAAGCATAAAGTTTGTTGAGTCATTAAAATCATTAAATACACTTCAGGGTTCACTAAGGTTCTTGGAATGAATTTAAAATTTATGCTCTATTGAATCAAAAAATGATGTCTCTTTTGGTTTCAGGACATTTTTAACCAGCATTAGAGTTCATGATTTATTACATTCTATTTTATCCGTTCCTGTGATTAAGATGCCTTTTGTTTTTCCCCAGAACCTTGTGCATACCTAATCTGTTTGTATTTCTTGCATGGTCATGTGACTTTCCTGTGACATTGCCTTAGACATTCTTGTCGTTACGTGCATGCAGATGTATATTTGCGGGGTTGCTTTCTTTCAATAGGCCATGGAACTTTCTGTCAGGTTTGTACTGTGAGTGTAAATTTGGGATGCAAGGAGCAATGCTGTATATTCCTCTCTCCTTACGAGGAACCAATTGATTCTGTAGACTTATTATCTCTTTTATTTGGCAAATTTCAAGCCAATTCTCTTTCATAAGTTCAGAGTTTGAGACAGCCGGAAATATTAGTTGCTGGAAATATTAGCTACTAGAATGTGGGGTCCATGAAGACAGTAGAAGAAGAGAGAAGATTTTGTCCCCTTGTGGCTGACAATCTGTGCCTTTATTGGTTGGTCATGCATCTCAGGATCATTCTCAAAGAATCCCGCAAATTCCCAAAATGGGTGGTGATTTTTTTTAGTTGCATGATAAGGACTAATTGTACAAGTGAATGGTGGAGATATTTTTTTTTAATTATATCTTTTTTCCGTTTTGAGACTATATTGGGTGGACGGCATGAATGGATTTCAAGCCATGTATCAAGTTTCTGTCCGGTAAGCGTCTGAATGATGATGTAATCATGTCATGATGATGTTTGCAGGAATAGGATTTTGTTAAGTTGCACTTTCGTATTTTTTTTAAAATATTATTTTTTAAAAAAATTTGATTGCAAATCTACCTCTCATTCCAATATATTTTTCAAAATGCAACAGTTGGACTGACTGGGATGCGACGGGGTGAAATTACATATTGAATAAACGATTTCAAGTGAGATGGTTTGCTACAGTAAAAATTTTGAAATTCAAATTAAAAAAATAATATCACATGTTAAACATGCGGACTTAAAATTATATATATATATTGTGGTATCGAGGATGGGAGTGTATAGGGTGAATTTTTTTTTTTTCTTTTGGGTGAAGGAGGGAGAATGAGGGGTGGGATTTTTTTTTGGCTATCCAAGGTGGGAGGTGGGAGCGCTAGAGGGAGGGGGTGGGGGAGGTGGGAGTGCGTGGTGGTGTTGGGGGGAGTGGATGGGTACAGAGAAGAGCCATGCGGGTGGGCCGGGGACAGGCATGGAAGCTATAAGTGGCTGGAGGGGTGGTGGCTCGAAGTGGAAGTCGGTATGTTGGTCCATCAAGGTCAGCTTTCAGTTCTTGATCGGTTGGATCGGTTGTTACCTCAAGAAGGGCTGCTACTTCGAGCATGTCCGCATCGGCACCTCCATTTAGCTCATCGTCATTTCCGAGTGCATCACCTTCTACTCCTCCCCTCATTTCGGCACCGCAGCATCAAAAAGAAAAATGAACCTACCTTCTTTTGCTCCCCTTCGATCCTATGCTTTTCTCTACCCGTGGTTGACCTGCACTGACCCCCCGCATCACATATGGCTCCTTCACTCGGCTACCGCTCCTCCATTTCCTCCTTTCGAGTCTTATGCCCAGATCTTTTCGTCGCCATGGACCTTCTCTCCTTGCCGTCTCCCTCTCCCCTTACAAAGTTCAGGCCGCTGTCATTGACGCTGCATCCATTGTGGCTTTATGCAACACTCCTCACCCTTGGTGGAGCCCGCACCCCGTGTCCATGGCGGCCTCAAGTAACCCCCAAACTTGCCCTCCTCCATCCCTGGCGCTCACACCCCACGGCCCCGCAGTCTCTATGCTTGTGTGTCCTCCACCCGTGCCCCTCTTCCACCCTCATTCCTGGGTACAAAAGAAAGAAAAAAAAAGAAGAAGAATAATAAAACTGCATGTTCGATATGTGATTTTATTTCTAATTTAAATTTAAAATCAAAATTATTTTCATATTTTCTAACAGACATGTCACCTCATCTTGAAATCACATGTTGAAACGTGCGATTTCGCCATCTGGCAGCCCAATCAACCCACCCACCATATTTTGAAAAATAAGTTTGAATAAGGGATAGATTTGGCAATAAATTTTTAAAAAATAATATTTAAAAAAAAAAATCTTATACTTTCACAAACCATACCTAGGGCTGAAAATGGGTTGGATTCGGTCGGATTAAAAAAAAAATTTCATCTGATCAAACCCAATCGAGTTGAGAAAAATTCAATCCACTGATCGTTTATCATGTATAAATCATTTAAAATCGAAGCGAACAGTTTGTAACAGGTTCGAATGAATTGTATCGATTTGGACTTCAATATTGATTTTAAGTCCAATATTGACTCACTTAAATTTATTTATTTTTTTTATTTAATTTAATATAAAAAAATTAAATTTTTAGAATAAAATCTACACAAAATATCAAAATATTTGAAGTATTAAAGTATTGAAGTCTAAATAATATTGTCCTAAAATAAAAATGGGCTTATAAAATATTAAATCAATTGGATTCTGATTTCATTCTATTTATATTTTTCAACCAGCCGAAATTCGTGTTTATTGGATTGGATTAAATTGAATGAATTTTGATTATTTGCTCAGCTCTAACCATACCTCCTTTGTTTCCGTGTATTAAATGGTTTCTCTCTCTTGGTAAATCATGTGGGAAGGCGTTGGTGCCAAGCATGTAAAAGGGCGTAACCAGCAGGCAGGTGGAAGTCTTGCCAAGAAATAAATCTCAACCTTTCACGCAAAAATAGGTAGAGATTCATGAAGATTCGTTGCCCAACGAACTCAGCGCCCGTGGGCTTACAGCCTTTTGTCTGGGGTAATGATTGTGCGGTTTGTGGGAGTCGGAAAGTAATCCTTCTATATATATATATATATATATATATATATATATACAAATACGTGCGGCCAATGGGAAGCATGGAAAGGCATCTCACTGGCATCAGAACTTTTTGTTCTCTCTCTTTATGAGACTTTATTCATCTTTTTATCTCCAGAGTGGCGAGGAGAAATTTTTCCTGTACTTCTGGAATTAGTAGATACCAGGGGGAAATTCTTTGTGCTATTTCTCAGATATCAGATGGGTGTGATCTGATCGATGGTGGACCATAGATGGACTGTGTGCTGCGTGGCCCGTTGGGTATGGCACATGTGGATGTGGCCGCAAGAAATTCCCCAGCTTTTGAAAAAGTAACAAATAACTGGAGCAATTGAACTGTGACTCGCAAAAGGTTAGTTGGGAAGGAATGCTTCTTGTTCAAGTTCTCTTATTCTGGCTGACAGAAAAGTTCGAGTTCTCTGGTCCAGTTGATCAGGTTTTGGAGACATGCGGATGCACACGGTGGAAAATGATTGAAAAGATGACTCCACTGGTGTTATCTATGGACAATTGATTAATTTGACTTCCTTGTTGGTTGCACCAACAACACTTAGTGGGTTGGGTTAATTTTAGCCAGTCTAAATTGTTATCCCTACGCTGGGCCTGGCCGAAGATTTTTGGAAACGTAATCCGTGGACCAGAAGCTAGGAGGTAGGTCTGGGCTCACACTGATCAAACCTATGAGGTTTCAAATATTCGCCATTGTAGCATCATGGCGGCGCTAGCTAATTTAGACTTTGGTGATATAATAGCTGTTGTAATGCTTTTGGAGATAGGGTTTTCTTTTTCTTTTTTCTCTTTTTCTGGATGAGGGAGCAAATAGATCTACTAAGTTTCCATTCTTGTCCTCTAATCGTATTATTTTGGCAGAAAACAGCCGTTAGAGCTCTCTTTTTAATTTGTTGTTGTAGAGAACGGTAGTTTTATTGTCTTTTTAAATATTGCTACACATTTGCACTCCAGCCAGATAGTGGTACTATTTCAGTTACAACGGTCAATCACGGTAACTGTAGGTTCCATTGGTCCTCTCTCTCTCTTGATAAGGAGTTCAAGATACAGTGTTCTGAGATATCTCTGTGTGCACCCGAACATATGCATGTCAGGTAGAGCAAGGTGGGGCATGGCAGCAGTCGAAGCCAAACCAGCCAACCAGCTTTAGTGTCATAGAAACGTCTGTTCCTTTAAGTGGGAGTTGTCCACTACTTGGGATTTACTAGGTTAGATATGAAACAGTGCCGGTTTTTTGTGGGTACTTTTAGTTAATTAATTACTTCTACGTGCAAACACAAAGATTTCTAAAGGATGGTGGTGTCTTCAAACTATGGTACGAACACGGCCATAGTTTTCCATGGAGAGTCGACCAGCACAACATCCTCCTCTACCGACCACCGTATGCATGCGTGTGCACGCACGTGAGCAAGTGGGGAAGAGAGAGATAGAGTGAAAGAGATATTGGATTACGTTGTTTTATTTTTAAATGGGGATTAAGACAAAGATGTGAACTATTAGAGGAATTCTTGGATAAACTTAGCTTACCATGTATGCTGTAAACAAAACCAATGAAAAAAATCGTCACGTCAATATTTGGAACTGAAAAATTCTGCAACCACTTCATCACTCTATTTCTCATCCAAATGTGTGCCATGTTGACAAATGAAATTAGAGCCAAAATCCAGAGAAATTGGCTTTCTTATTTGGATGCTAGCCACAAAAAAAGATGGATGGTTATACGGTCATACTTGTGAGAAAACTGGGTCTCTATCTATCCATAAAGATTTCGTATTTTAGATGATCGATTATTTTATTTTTAAGAGAATACTGGTAGTGACCTCATTTTTGGGTTTTTATTTGACTGTTCTTTTCATAAAGATGGTCCTGAGAGAAACCTAGATGTCGTGGAGATGCTGGAGTTGTTGTTTTATTTTGGGGCTTTAATTTTCCTCACCTACCCATTGATGTGAACCTTGTATCTTGATTATATCAACTGATATTGATTTAAAGCGGGGAGAAGAATAGAAAGTTGTTGGAAAAATTCTTAGAAAGTGACTAACAAAAAGGAGAGAGAAAAATCTTCAACAGTTTTGCATGAAGAAGAAGAAAAAGGATTGCTATAAAGTATGCATAAGCTAAAAGGATTAGCTCAAAGATTTGGTCTTCCATGGAGGCATCCAAGTGTTCTTTTTTATGATAAGGCATCGAAGTGTTCTACGGACCAATTCAAGGTATTTAGAAGAAATGGTTTGTACTCTTTGTACTTTGGTTGTACAATACCTTCTTCGTTTCACCATTCTGACAGTAAAGTGAAGCCTGAAGGATCTTGTCAATATATATGTCAGCCAGCTATAGCAAGTAGACTTGAACCTGTTTTGTCTGCAATTTTAGTTGCAGATATTAACAAGAACCAAAGGTATAAAAGCATATTTGGTTCATCATTAGAATCAAAATTAGAATGAATTAGAATGAAAATCAGAATGATTATATCTCCCGATAAATTTGGTTCGAAATGAAATTGGAGTCGGAATAAGATTTAAATACTAGAAAAAAGTCGGAATTAGATATTGGAGGTTTAGCCCTTGAATCGAAATAGGAATGACACTTCCAAATAAACAATTGGAAAGGACTCATTCATTCTCATTCTTATTCAAAAATACAACTCCCTACAACTAAATATGTCCTAAATAACTTTTAAAGGAAACTTAGGCACTAAGTAAATCACTTCCTCTTGTCCAGTCCATGCTTCCATGCTAAGATATAACACAATAAGAAAAAATTTTCACTGTAAACATATTTAACTAATGTAACCTGTTGCACCTATGCATGAGGCATCATCTTTTATCCTATATTCCTCTCAAACACATCCATTGTTCTATGTGCATCAACCCTCTGGGTTCGTTTAACTTTCACAACCTACATTCATTAGCCATTTCTCAAAAGAAATTAATTACGTACATTCAGAATTTGTAACTAGACTTTGACGCAGAATCTTATATTAATGTTTGCACCTTTGCAATGCCAGAGAAGCTATAGTAGAATTTCATGAATTTCTAGCAATCGAGATTGAGAGTTTCTTAGAATCAGATTCATTGTTTCTTAGTCAAATAGATTGGTCATGATTGCACCTACCATGGTTTAATACTCAAGGGGAAAAAAGTCATGTAACTATTGCATTTGATATGACTATTTATAGAAAATCAGATGGCAGGCCAACTGAAGCTTTAGAAATCTAATCCCTTGCTAACCGTTATCTTGACTACATGTAGCAATAATTGTTTTCAAAAGTCTGGTAGAACATTCAAACACCACAACTTAATTAAACATGAATTTTGAAGAGGGTCTCTATCATCAAAACCTCAGACTCCTAGACCGAGGGCATTACAATTGGTACTGAAGAATAGTTTGCTTTTTTTCTTTTTTTTCCACTTTATTTTTTCTGAAATACAGTTTCTTGGTTTACAAATGTATACTAATTTTCTCTTAGGATACCAACCGATGCAATTTATAACCATCCTTGTGGCTGAGGGCATTGTTTGTATGATAGAGCTCAATTTGCTCATTTTTTTACCCTCCAAAAAAAAAAAAAATTACAGATATGTCCATCAAATAATTATTTTTTTACAGTAATTTTCATTTTATTAGATTTTTAATGTTCAGTATAAAATAACACTATTATTCTTTTGCATTAATATCTGAAATTTTTTACATTCAATTATATTTCAAAGACTACACTTTTGCCTAAATTTTTTGAGATATTAGTACAAAGATATAATAATGTTATTTTATACTTAAAATAGTTATTTATTTTGTTTTTAGCTAAAAATTTAATAGAAAGGGTACATAGCAAAAATAGGATAATTTGAGATTTATGTAATAATAATTCTCAAAGGATAAACATATAATAATTCATTTTTACAAGAGTACTTATGCAAAATTTCCAAAATAAAATTTTTTATGATGGTGAAGCAACTTATCATATTAAATTATCCATTATAGCACAAAACTGCAAAGACATTTTGCCCACCGGTGTCATAAAGTAGGTACTAAGGATTTTGAACAGAGCTTTCGGCAGTTTGATACTCGAGCTTCAGTAGCCTATAGAAGGACATAAACTCATTGACCGTGTGACCCATGTTAAAGCCTAATTACAAATCTTGTTTGAAATATAATCTATTTTATACACCTATTGCTATATTAGTTTTAGTAGTGAAATAATTGATAAGATGAATGATCTTTATGCATGAGAAGGTTACTAGTTTAATCCTGCCACGAGATTTCAAACCACACCAAATCCAAAGGCTTTTAGGTTACAAACATCGAAAGCTTCGAGTCTAAAGCATTTTGACCTGCTCTTAGAATCCTAGGTTAGTTCTGCAAAATAGTGTATTCATGGTTAATTAACTCTGATTCGTGCATGCAATCTGACCAGCTGTTGTATAGGCCAAAAGTTTTTAGCAAATATATCTGGAAATTGATTTGGATTATTGAACTCAATAATGTAAGGAAGACCTTTACTCAAATAAAGCAGACCACGTCACATTCTCACAGGTTTCAGTATTCCTTTGGTTTTGTTAAAAACTCCTGATCTAAATGAAGGTGGTAGCTTAACCTGCTAGTTAAACCTATTGGCAGTTCTTATCAGCACTTCAATTTGAATCCTGTATTCAATGGTGCTACAAGGGTTTACAGTTACCGGCCGAGGACTATGTACTTTTTTTTTTTTTGGAGTAAAAGAGAAGCAGAGAGCTTGCCACTGGGCTTTTATTGCTAAAGTTATTTACACAGGCTAGAGTGGAGTAAAACAGAGTACAAGGAAATAAAACAGAAAATCTGGACTGTGATAAGAGCAACAATTGACCACCACAGGGATTTTGATCCTATATGCTGGCTGGATTGGATTTTGATTAAGTAAATCCTTAACCAATCGACCATTTTTTTAAGAAACAAATTGTATTCATTTTGGATTCAAATAAAGATGATGCTCAGATCGAGTGACACAAAACCTTTGGTATCACAAAGGTGGATTCCCTTCTGGAGGTGCAAAAGAGGTCAAACATATCTATCAAAAAAACTCAATCATAGCTAAAGTTAGGACTCAAGGGCTCACTGTTCAGTATTCACATAATTTTCAAGCTGTGCACAGTTTCTAAAAAGATTGGACTTGGTCAGTCAACAGTGGCCATTTTTGACCTCGCAGGAATTGGCTCAATACCAGAGTGCACTTAAAAGGAGATCGGCCAAGTGATGCATCATAAATTTTGGTTTTACAGCCAACTTGAATTGAACTTGGATCAAACTTAGAGTAGATCTCCCTGAACCACATGCAGCCCCAACCTCCAAAAAAAAAAAAAAAAAAAAACACTAGTGATTTTATTCACCTCAGAATCCAGAAAAGGGTTGACGGATTCCAAAAGGAGACTTGAAATTTTTCTATTGTAAAGTCTGTAGATGTTATTTTTGGCTAAGCAAGAACCTCAACATTGTAAGTTCTGTCTGTAATTTTCTCAATTTTCTCTATGAATAAAATTGGTGAGTAGTAGATCTTTCCCACTACTCTCCACACTTTTCTCAAAAAAAGGTTGACGGATTCAATTGGTCGGCAATGAGGGACAGTGGTGTGCGCCATTCATTCCAATAAGAAGACAAATATGTCTATCTTGACTTTGTCATAGAAGCCCACAAGGGAAGACCCCCAAGTCCCGAGCTATAAAGAACAACTAGGGACAGTTCATTGACAGAAGTAGCCCTCCAAGCTAACCAAGCATTAGAGAGAAAATCTAAAGAAGATGTTGGTTGGTGTTCTTCCAATATTCTATAACCTGAACTTGTTTCAAGAAATAGAAGAATAGAGAACAGAATAAAATGCCTACAGAAGTTCTCTCTTAAAAACCTTGTGTTGCAAGTATATGCTGTGTCTCCCAGCGGTTGGAGTCACTCAAAATAGATAATACGCCCCACAAGCGCAAGGTCAAGTTCTAGAAGCTGGACCACCCATATTTTATTATCGTTATAGTTTTCAAGTTACACTATAAGTCCATAAAAAAGATATATATATATATATATTTTTTGGTGAGATAAAAAAAGATATATTTAACATGTTTGAGATATAGGAGATGATAGAAATTGGCTAGGATATCATCCAGTTCATTTCTTTAGAGTACCTAATCCCTTAGTCTACACTAAAATGATAAGCTGTATCTTTCCATCCATCACTACCCATGGATGGATGTGTCCTCTGTTACACCACATCGGCGGAAGTTGGAAGAAGGTTCCAATCGTGGTGGCCTGTCCATTTCTTAATTCAGAATCGGACAACATAATTTTCTTTTTTAAATTTTTTAAAGTATACATACATAGCATGAAGCTAATTGTTAGTAATAAAATCATGTTTACCTTTAAACTGTTAAATAAACAATTATTGTCAGAAGAAAATTAAAAACTCCTGCATAACATTTTGATTGCGTGGAAACGTATACACAAAGCATATACATTAAAAAAAAAAAGAACTCTAACATTGTTTGGTAGGCGGGCTTTGAAGCCCCAAATCTCCTTCCTATCATTTGTACCCTCCAAATTATCAAGTCATTGCCAAAGTCAAGGGTCAGCAAAGGCATTTCCCCGAAAACCCAAGAAGAAGAGGCCCTTATATTTGGTAGAGTAGTTGGTGAATAATTGGCTCCCACTTCCTCAAGTCTTCCATCACCTCCCCCTCCTCCTCCTAAAGACACTTCCAACTCCATCCCTCCAACCTCCTTGCCTCTTCTGAGGTTCCCATTCATTCAAACACTTAAAATCTTTCCAAAGATATATAAACCAAGCAAGCATTTCTATGGTAGCATAGCCATCACTTTTACCTCTTGGATGGGCCTTCTGAAACCAATTTAAGCACTGCGATCGACCAGTCCTGCATGAGCTGAGCCGGCAGGTACCGTCGACAGCTTCGGAATGTCTCGAAAGGAGTCGAAAGCTTCATGGAGGACTCTCCTGGCCATGTGCTGCGGGAGGGTCGACGAAGGCCCATCGGTCCGGCGCCCGAAGAAGCTTGTAGCAAAGCAGAAGTCCCTCCAGAGCCGGCTGTCGTTCTCCGATCTCAGCAACTCCACCGGCATGCTATCTCCTGAGGACATCTCAATATCTCTTGTTGGATCCAATCTATATGTCTTCACACTCTCAGAGCTGAAGGTGGCTACCCAGGGCTTCTCCATGAGCAACTTCCTCGGCGAGGGTGGGTTCGGGCCAGTCTACAAAGGGTTTGTCGACGAGAAGGTGAAACCCGGGTTGAAGGCTCAGTCGGTTGCAGTGAAGCTCTTGGACTTGGAGGGAGTGCAAGGCCACAAGGAATGGCTGGTACCGAAAACTATATATAAACTTGACTTTAGCTTCAAAAGCCATGATATATGTGTTTGTGATTATTTTTTGATCTTGTGGCGCACTAAAATTGTGGTTTCAATGCATAGATTTAGTTCTTGTTATATCTTACGTGATTATAATGGCAGGCTGAGGTTATATTCCTTGGGCAATTGAGGCATCCCCACCTCGTGAAATTGATCGGTTACTGTTGCGAGGACAAGCACAGGCTGCTCGTCTATGAATTCATGGCTCGGGGCAGCTTGGAGAACCATCTGTTTAAAAGTTAGCCAACCAATGAACATTCTCCCTATCTCTCTCTCTCTCTCTCTGACTGCATACTTTGAACATTCTCTCTTCTAGTCGCCATCTAGGTTAGGTAGAATTCTTGGTGAGATGTTTTGATGCTAATATGGCATGTCAATATGCATCATTTTTCAAAAAGAAAAGGTATGGCATCCTTTAAATATTATATAGTTAGTTTGATCCGTTTGTTTGTTGTCCATTTTCTTGGAAGTAATAGCGTTTTTATTATATTATTTTGAGAAAATATGGTGAGAAAACCACTTCACATGTTTGACCTCTTCACGGTGCATGGACTGAGAATTGTGCTAATTGTAGTGCCCGCAGCAGCAACACTGTTTTTGAGAGTTTAGTATCGGTCCCTCTCTTCTTTACTTTAATGTATTTTTTAGAAAGAGTTTTAAGCAGTCATAATGGGTAAATAGAATATATAAGTAGTCTTATTCCATCACTTTTTGTGAGCCACCTGCATGAATTCTATATTTCTCTTTAATTTCTATCTAAGGCGACACATCATGAAATATTTCTAGAAAATAAAAAGGTTCCTTGAAATCCATTGTGGATTTGAAAAGTCTTAGGAGAGGCACATGTATTGACATGGTTTACTGGAGATTATTCCTTATATTATTATGTGCACCACATGTCTATGGATGCCACCAATCACAATCGATTCTTATGAGCCTTTGTTATCAAGTACATGTGTCCGTGCATTATTTTAAAAATGAGTGGTTGTGATTGGTTGTATGCATGACCATGTGATGCATGTAGTGTAGAAAATAATTTCTCTACTTTACAAATAAAGAAAAAATGGCAAACTTACCTCATCATCCTATCATGTGTGTACTAAGTAGGAGCATATTTCCACATGTCAAAGCATTGATAGCAACAAGTCAAACTAATAAAAGTTTTTCTACAGCACTTTCATTGCATTCATCCAAGCCTCCTTTCCTCTCCTATTTCTTTTTCCCTCCACGCTCTCGAACCTGCATCCTACTACTTCATTAATACACCATAACTATGATTTTTGGTATAATACTGGAGCACCACCAATCATTTGCAAGAAACAGTTGGAGAATTATCCATGTAAAGTATGTGGGAGAAAAACCTCCTAAATTTTGAACTCAAAACTACCTCCAGGCTGCAATTGCATGGTTGTAGGTTACCACCCTATGCTACCATTATATATCAGGAAGTATTCTTCTGATCATTTCTCATTACCACCAAAACCAAACACAATCCAAAGTCTAACCTTCTAACCTAACCTATGGTCAAGCGGACATGTGATATGTTTAAGGGCAAAATCACAGTCGCACAATCACATGAGGCTTCACAATAGTGCACAACCATCAAATGGAAGGCAATTAGATGTCTCCTTCACTGATTGACTGCTGGTAAACAAATAGTATCGAAATTCTTCACATATGACAGATTGAGCCAACAAAGTTTTTATATCTTTTTAAGGGAACATAAAGTTTCTTTATCCTTTTAGAGCAAACAAGAGAGTTCTTATATCTGTTGGCATCAATTATAGATCAAGTCTCATTGCTTTGGACTGAGATTGTTACCTTATATGCACAGAGTTTTTGGCTTCTTTACCATGGTTAACACGACTGAAGATCGCCGCTGGAGCTGCCAGAGGTCTCACCTTTCTCCATGAAACAGAGAAGCCAGTGATATACCGAGACTTTAAAGCTTCAAACATCTTATTGGACTCGGTAGTTCTCTTTTAATATTCTCCTCTCTCTCTCACAAATCATAGTGTCAAGTTCTAGTGACTTTAGATATATATAATTTAGAATACTAAGGTTTAGTCTAAGCAACAGCTGGATAACGAGGGGTGATGAGAGTTCAACTTGGCCGAGTCTGGTTAGATTCTAACAAAGAATCTTAGACCAATGAGATGGAGGCCAACTTAAGCACTTAGTCTCACCCCTATACAACTAATTGACAATGATATCTAACCATATATTACTACGTTAAACCATAGCACCTAAAACCAACCACCAAATCATGAATTGGAAAAACTGAAAAAATCGTACGAATCAATTTGAATTAGTCAAATATTCTTATTTAAATGCTTTGCCTTTTTCTGGTTGAGTACCACAATTTGACAGGTTCATAGTATGTTCACCATATTGAATCTTTGCAAATAGTTCTTATCAGCTTTATTTAGACCTTCAGCTATCATGAAAATAATTTTATATGTTTCTTTCACATTTATTTTCAAATAAAAAAGAAAAACTTTCCACTGCCTTGAACATTCTTGTCCCAGATATTGTTGTCGGGGTCAGACCACAAAATTGACACTCAAAGAAATCTGATGCAAGAATCAAAATATGAACCAAAAAGTAGAAAAAGATGTTATAATTTCCAGACAGATAGAACAATTTTCACAAACATGAGGGTAACCACTAAAATTTTGTTTTCCCATGTTTCCTTCTATATTTAACCATACCATGCATAGTCATTTCCATCATGTCTCCATTTTGAGGAAGCCAACTCCAATCTGAAAGGTTTTGCCAAAGGCTGGCTTGATGTCTGACTTCAAATTAATTACCTTCCCTGGACCAAACAGAAATATAGAAGTCAAACCTGAGCTTCCAAGCCTCATCCCTAGAGAACTAACTGGCATTTATCAGCCAGGGTCCAACCACCATAATATGAGCACACCTTCCACAAAAAAGTCTCTGGTGCTGTTCATGGCAAAAAAAACTCTCAATCGTACGCAGGTCTGTGTTTGGTCAGGCTTTGCTTCATGATTCTCTTTAAAGATAAGGAAATAGGTTCCACTTATAGTTTAGGAACCTTCGACTGCTTGCAGCTCAAATATCCTTTTGAAGCACTCTAGCTACTTTGAAAAACCTCTGCTTCACTGAAGGCTAAGAACTCACCATTTGAACTGCCATTTGCTTAATAAAAGCATGCTCCATTAATTCTCAGGACTATAAAGCAAAGCTCTCAGATTTTGGACTTGCAAAGGACGGTCCAGAAGGAGATGACACCCATGTTTCGACCCGAGTCATGGGCACAGAGGGCTATGCTGCACCAGAGTACATCTTGACAGGCATGCAAAGATGCATCCTTCAACATGATCTAGTTCCCTTCTTTCTATTACTTTACATGAGTTCTTAATCAATTTGCCCTGTTATTAGGCCATCTCACAGCCAAGAGCGATGTCTATAGCTTTGGAGTTGTGTTGCTTGAGCTACTGACAGGGAGGCGGTCTGTTGACAAGACTCGGCCTAGCAGAGAGCAGAACCTTGTGGAATGGGCAAGGCCATGTCTAAATGATGCGCGGAAGCTAAACCGCATCATGGACCCCTGCCTTGTGGGTCAGTACTCCACCAAGTGTGCCCAGAAGGCAGCTGCTGTGGCCTACCAGTGCTTGAGCCAAAACCCAAAATCCAGGCCTCAGATGTCAACCATTGTTAAGACCTTGGAGCCTCTCTTGGAAATGGATGACATGCCAATCGGCCCTTTCATCTACACAGTATCAGTGGAGAATGGTAAAGTAGAGGACTCAGAGAAGTCACAAGTAAAAGAGAATGGACACCACCACCATGGCCACAGGCACAAGCTCAGGGCCCCCAGGTCCGGAAGTCATTCCGAGCCTCTTTGTCGGGATGGAGGCAATGGGCAGTACAGAAACTCGCCAAGACACCTTCAAGAAAGTAGATCATAAATCACCACAAAGGAACTGTGTTGTACATAGAGAACTTAGATCATCTTGCTCGATGTCTGTCATTCTTTCTGATATTTTGAAATCAGACATAGAGTTTGATTGGAGTGTACGATTCTGCTAAATAAAACAATGAAATTAGTTAAGCTCTTTAACTACTGGTCCAAAAAGAACAAGACTCAAGCACTTAAACACTAGAAAATGATAATGTAGTGGTAGGAACAGAAATTATTGGAACCAAGATCATCTGATGATATTTTCCACCAAATGCCTTTGTCGTTTAGTCTGACAAACTAATAACAACATATTAGAGTCTTATGGTGATCATTAGTACTTATTAATGACAAGTATCCCATCCACATACTTATTAATCCTGACTTGAAACTTTATTTAATCCTTAATGTTTTTCCATCTTTTACAGCCCTTGATTTTCCTCTAGTTTTCCATTGCTTAGTTACAAAATCACTCCTGTAAAGTCAGACATAACAACAAAGGACACAGGACAAAATAGGACTAATAAAAGGCTATGGCTTTTTGCCCACTTCAACAGAAGTTGTTCTAAGCAAAAGAAGACCAATATGTACTCAATTACAATCATGCTGGACAAAGATTGATGCTCCCATATCAGGGATACTAATGTGAGCGTTGGTATAAATACATATGACAGCGTGACCGTGTAACCATCAAATTCCCCAGACAATTTTATTTACGACAAACAAAAATCTTACTGTTACTTGGGGAAAAAATCCATAAGAGTTTAGTTAGGATGGAGCTTTCATGTAAAGCTGCCAAAATACACTTGCAATCATCTTTGATGTCTTCTAGTGCTTAGCATTTTGTCCAATCCTTCTGATAACAGGATTTGTATAAAACAAATTTCCCCTTGAGACTCAAAAGCAATGAATTATGGCAATTGTATCCACAAGAACACTCCAAAAAACTCCTTTCCAGATAAATTCTTTGTGTCATCATCACAAGACTCTAGCATTTCCAATATCTTGGGGAGCCATAACATGGATCAATATATAAACTACAAAGTCATCATTCTAGGTGTTGTCCTACTTGATATTTTGTTCATGTTAAGAGAATTATGAAACTACTCTCCTTATTCTATTGGATATTGAAGAATATTGAATAGTGTTTATGACGTTTCAGGAGGTGATCAAAGATATGAAATTCCCCACCCCAAAACAACTGAATTAATCCATTTGGCATGGTGACAATCAATAAACTACAATTGAAGACCTTGAAAGACTCCAGCTGCAACACAAGCAAAGAAAGAGTCTAACATAATACCTTTAAGCTTAAGAAGAATAAAATTGTGCATGGTGACAATTTAATCAAGGAAACCTTCAAACAAACTGCTCTCAGTAACAGTTGATGCCTGAACATCTCAGAATTATTTTAAGCACGTCATCTTTTTGATGAGACATGCATGACTCTGTTCATCTCAAAGTTTATTCCCTCTTGGCTTCTGGGCAGATCCTTCTTATATATAATCCTCATCTAGTTTCTCAATATGCCCCATTATATCCAACAGTCCAACTGATAAAACATAGCCAAAATCAATTAGTCAAAAAAATTCCCATCAAATCCTATCGATGTGCAGTGATCAATCATCACAAAAAGGTTCTAGAAGCAATCTTCAGTAGATTTTCCTAGCTTGTATTAATTTAAATCCTATCCATTTTTGCATTGCAATGACATGAGAGGAAAGGTAATGCTTCAAGGTATCAGTTACCATTTTCTGATGTTTGGACTTCAGGGACACTTCCATATGCAGTCTTCTTATATAGGTTTTGATAGCACCAAATTTTGGAGCATTGCTTTCAAGCAATTCTTTCCATCTCCAATGTCATCGAATGACTCACATGATCCACAAATAAACAACACGATTCATGACCAGAATAAAGTCATAAATTGATTCATCTAGGCAATTGGATCAGAATGTCTTTTTTTCCTCATAGAAAAATTTGAAGGAAAAAGGATGGGAAAAAAAATAATTAAGTTCAATCTTGTGAGGCAAATTCTCAAAAACCTTGCGCTCAAAAAGATAAGTTGGAGAAATGGATCCCTTCTTTGCTTCCCCCGCACTGTCCCCGAGCTATTAAGAATTAAATAAGATAACAATCAAAATTTTCCAATAATAAACCATCGAAAAAGAATAAAGAATAAGATTACACTGACCCTGGAGGAAGAGGGGAGGCTGGTGGCATGGAGGTTGACTCGGTACTCGGAAGGCGACGTTTAATTTGGGTTTCTCCACGGGTTTAATAAGTCGACAGATTACATGCAAATGGGCTGTGCTCTGGGCTGGATTACATTCAAAAGTTTGGGCAACAATAATTTAAATCAGGCCCAAATGTATTCTGGGCAACCCGTTTCGCATCCCAGTAGTTGTAGAAGCCACTCTCCGGAGCGAAATATTCTTGCTAACATATTGTTTGGCTTATTTTTCTGTAAGAATAGTGTCAGGGACACTAACCATTTGCTAATATTTTAATGCATAAGCTAGGAGATTTTCAAATTATATAATATTTATTTTGTAAATATTTTATAGAGAGTAGATCACATTCAACTGGTTCGATCGTTAGTATCGAACCCTATCTTCCCACTTTACCTGACCAGATGAAATGACATCCGTGGAACTCTAGTCCACCTCTCTGTGTGAACAGATGCACAGCTAAGGAGACGCATAACTTGTTCTTGCATTTGCCCTAGTTGAGCTTATCCAGTCCTAAAGCTTAGCCATCTAACTAAATGGAAAACCATATGAGATCTTATTTAAGTCGCATGATTTTTTCTCATTATGTAGACTTTGACTGGCATTATGAATATCATTAAGAGGATGTTTGGTTGGCAACCAGAATCAAAATGAGAATGTAAATCAGAATGGATTGAAATCGAAATCGGAATAATCAAATCTTTCAAAGCATTTAGTTCGTGACCGGAATCGAAATCGGAATTGGAATGAAAAATTGAATTCATAGATAAGAGTAGAGATTGAGTTCTATATAAATTGAGCCATTCTCATTCTACTCCGGAATCGAAATCGGAATAGGATTCCTTCCAATCAAATGGTTGGAATGGGAGTCATCCATTTCGATTTCAATTTCAGATCCCCATTACCTTCAACCAAACACCTCCTAAATTTTTTGTGAAGATCGGTGCAGTCAAATGTTTAGTTCCATATTGGTTATTACTATAGATAGATATTGGATATTTATATAAAATTAAAAAATTTAAATAATATTTTTTTTGCTGATCCTCGTTGGATGTCATATCCTTGGTCTCTGATTTATGGCTTCTACACCCACCGTGACTTCGTTTCTTCGCTGCTCGGACGATGAAAGAGGAGGAGGGGGTTTGCTTCCGTAGCAAACACCTTTATTCCTTTTTTTGATAGCAAACACCTTTATTCCTTGAAGTCTGGGGTCCATATCAAAAACCCGGAACAAGCCATGCATTCGAAGGGGACCAACTCGAAGCTGTTTACAAATTTCAGAAAAGCACGACTCTCAACAGAAAGTATTCCCTTTTTTGAAGTTTGCGGCCATTCTCTTTTATCAAATGGATAAGATACGTGGATTCAGATTAATATCAATTGATAAAGTCATTGGCAAATTCCATAAAGTTAGCATAACATAAGGTTTGCGTACAAGCAATTCCATAACAAAAGAGAAGCTACCAGAACTCTCTCCTTCAACTTGAAAACGAATAATCCCACATTATTTACACACATTTTTTTTTGGCTCCACCTACCATGTATTAGCTAATCATTTATCGTAAACAATGGTAAGTTTATTTAATGATGATAATTATGGATCATCTCAGGTTGTAAAGAACAACTACAACCTTGGAATGTAATGATCCATGACTGATCAGGGGCAATCCTATGGATCCTGGAGGCCTATCCACACTTCCATGTTCAGTTTCCACACGCAGCTTCTATTATTTTGTATAGCTCCCAACTCTGTTTGGATTGCTCTCCCAATATCTTTGATAACAAGAGGTAACTTGCAGCTATTCTTCCTCCATTCCCATCAACACCTGGTGGACTCCCCATGTATGTTGTCAAGAATAGCTATCACTCCAATGACGAAGGCCTGGTCATAGCCTGGTTGCACCACCACATGGTAGAAATCCTTGTTTGCCATCATTTCCATGAGACCCACCTAGCTCAAAAACAAGAAAAAGAAGAACAAGTTACAATACTTTCTGTCTCATTGTTTGCGTTTATATTAATTAAGTTGCGGGCTTTTTGCATGCATGGTTTGCTAATTACCTGGGCAACAACGTTGCCTCTTCGATCATTGATGGTGCAAGCCCTCTTGATGAATGATCCCTTCACTTCGAAGCCCCAGTCCTTGTTTCGCCCGTTTGTATCAGTTGAGATCTTTATAGAACCGTTCCTCAGAAGACGTGATTTTGGCTCTCTCAAGCTAAAAACTAACTTGCTTGGTTCTTCATAGTCCATTACGTAACTGTTCCATAGGTTGTGAGCACTTAATGCTTGCACTACGCCTCCCTGACAATTTGAAAGATCTCAGTGAACACAACAATGGTCACAAGGAGAAAGAGCCAAAGTGATCACCTTTTTATGAATGAGAAGTATTGGAGCTCCATCTCCATCCCTTAGAATCAACTCTCCCTTGATGCCCAGGATTCCACAACCATCAACCTTGAAAACCACATTCTGATTAGCATTCATGACCACAAAGCCACCTCCATTCACCATACGAGGTCGCCTCCTCACCATCAATGTAGTCTGAGAGGAACAGCAATAGATCTTGCTCACAACTGGTGCTATGTTTGTCACTCCCATATCTTCCTTGCCTCAAAATGAGATAAAATGACAAGGGCCAAGGCTTATATTGAGAATTTAAGAGGTTGTCCAAATTGTTGGCACAACTATAGGCGGCAAAAGAGCATATATACCTTGACCATACTAAAGACCTGGAGATCAGTAGAAGCAAGAATCCTTTTGAGTGTGGAGAACTCGTGCCACAATAGCAAGTTTGTAAGGGTGGGCATGGTTTTGTTCACACGAGTTTGAGAAAATCCATTCTAATTAAGAAGTCATGGAGAAATTGATGGT
>NC_026007.2:70949121-70995409 GCF_000442705.2 Elaeis guineensis | reverse complement strand
CTCTCTCTCTATTTTTAAACAATGTTCCTTATAACTTGTTATACTTTTGCAGCCTGTTTTGCTTGTATCCAAGCTAATCGTTAAATTTTGACCATCATTAAGTGCTGCTCGGAAATTTAAGTCAGAAACTACATGATAATATTTGCTAAGCGTAGCCTGTGTAGGGAATAAAAGGTGTTTATCAGCCAACACATCATCTTTCTGTTCTACTGCACATAATAAAGCTACAATCATCTACCTAACTTATTCTGAAGATTTTCTTCTTTACATTGGTCAGCTATAATTTAATTATTCAACTAGCTTTCTGGTGGGCAACTCAAGATTCCTGAGCATTTATTATGTTTTCTCTTCATCGCCTAAATCTTTCAATATTTGAATGGAAAACAGACTTTTACAGGGCTAGTGGATTATATGATGCCCAACAAATTCTTTTTTCTGATTCATCATGTGCAATGATATTGCATATAATGGAGCGATGGAAGACATACTATTTATTACTTAGCATATTTCTGCTGGATCCTTAACGACTGGTCTCTGATATTGTACTTTGACATTTGTGAAAGATGCATATTATTAAGAGCTGTTTTACTTTGAGTTGATGTCACTTATGTTGACTCTGAACTCTGTACTTGCAGCCGAAAGATATGGTGGATTTTATTGTATTAATCAATCAATTGATATGCAAATTTAATACCTCCATGGGGTGCTTATTGGAGATGATATTTCCAGCTATTGCAAGTAGATTATTTGCTATTCTTTCAAGTGATGCATTTCCGTCAGGATCTGGAGCCAATACTGAGGTATGGGTGCTTGGACATGCTATAAGATGACTTGTTTACCAAAATAAAGGCAAAAAAAAAAAAAAAAAAAAAAAAAACAACCAACTTTCCACAATACCAAAAAAAAATCAAACATATATTTGGGAAGTTTGGAAATGTGGCTTTCATTTATATCATTTTGATGAGCAACGTAAATAGTCATGTTTTGATAGTTTTTGCAGTATACGTCTGTGAGGTTAAAGTCTGAATAGCATGAAAAAATCTGTCACATATATGTACACACCTCTAGAAATTGAGAATTTTCATGCATGTCCTCTGAAGAACCTATTTCGCATGCAATACCTTTTTATAGGGATGAATATTCTCAATTTTCTTTTTTGGTTATCATTTGCTAAAAATGCCATTTTTTCCATAAAATTATGTTGCATATCAAGGATCATCAATTGAACTCATGAATATCAACATCTGGTTGCTTTAGAAGTACCATGTACCAAGGTTTGCCATCGTTAGTGGAGCCTCATGCTGGTCTGCTATACCGTATCGTTATCGAATCAAGACTCCGGTAACTGAGTCTTCGTACGTCGACCTGACCTCCATCATGGCGTATGACTTTGTACCAGCATGGTATCGGTATGAGATCTAGTATCGAGATGGGGAATGACACAAAAATATTTATTTCTTTGCATGCTTTAAAAGTAACCAGTCTAATAGGCAATTGTTTGGAATCGGAAGGGGAAGTTTTATTTATGTTTTATATGATTTGTATGGAGTTTGATTGTCATCAGTCTACACGTGATAATTTCAATAATAATAAATAAAATAACATAACTGCATTAATGAAACATTATTCTGTTGCCATTAGAGAACTATGTGTTCGAATTGTTTAGGAAACAGAAGTTAAATAATATGTATTCATTTTCTCTACATATGGAATGCTGAAAGCCTGAAACCAAACTCAATTAAGGCAATAAGGAAATGCATAAGACTTGCATGACGTGGATAAACGGAACTAACAAAATAAATAAAATAAGTAGACATTTAAGTAATGAACCAATAAAATAATTAGAGTTATGGTCAACCTTTCTGGTGCAAATCTAAAGCAAACATGCTTGTTTTTAAAGCCTAAGCTATATTTTCAGCATCCTTCATCTATCCCTTATAAACAAAATCTTCATCTCACTTTCCTTCCCAACTAATATGAAAAGAGAATCCCTTGGTCCCATGATACATATTGCCAATGTAATAACTGTTGCAGTTAATATGAAATGTGCTTACACGGCTACCTTGGTTGCTGTTTACAATTATTTGGGCTCTTAAACATCAACACTGCAGGTGCTCCATTGTGCAACATGTTTCAGGCTTATGCCTCACCTTGTAAAGTGTGCGAACCCCTATGTGCCTTATCTATTAGATATCTATTACAATTGCCTAGACTTGTGCAAACCAGGCTTGGCCCACTGACCTAGCCTGGCCTGATTTTTGTTGGGCTTGGGCTGGGATTTTCAGCCCATTGGGTCAGGCTGAGTTTCAATTTTCAGGCCCAACAAAGTTCAGGCCAGGCGCAGGCTTGATATTTTAACTTGGCCTACCCCAATCTAACCCAAAATGTATTATACATATAATATTATTATATTTTATTTAAAAGTTGTAAAAAGAAAAGATGGGGGAGTCTGGCGGAGAATCCTAATCCTTAACCCTAAAGTTGCCATCCCTTTCTCTAATCCTCCTCCCCTTCTCTCTCTCTCACTCCATTCTTTCTCTCTCTCCTCTTTTGGGCTTGTAGGGTTGGATTCGGGCCCTAAATTTCTTGTCAGGCCATGCTTGGGCCTAAATGTTCTTTCTTTCTTTCTTTCTTTCTTTTCTTTTCTTTTCTTTTTTTTTTTTTTTTTGATATGGGATCTAGGCCTGGCCGAACCCGGTCTGACATGATATATGCTCAGCTCTATAACTTCTTACCCACCTACTCATCAGTGTTGAAAGAGGACCTCTTAAGTTTACTGATATTCACTTAACCTCCTTTTGCACTATGCTGACTTTTGATCTTTTTATTTACTATGATTGTTCTTAGGTCTGATCTTTAGGCAGGTCATGATTATCTATTAACTTGATTCTTGGGGACGACAACCTACAAACTTGGTTTTGCACCTCACTTTCCTATTAGTAGTCGCATGTTTGATTCCCCTGGCTTATGGGGATTTCAGACATGGTCATGGTGTGGGTCAGCCATGGATGGGCACATATGCATGCAAAATGGCACTTGTTGAGCAGGGATAGGGTGGCATTCGGCACAGGCTGGTGAAAATTGTGTGAGTTTGGGCTTGTATGCCTAATGTGAGTTAGTCTATATGACCTTTTATGTGGTGCTGATTCATGGGCCTTTCTATCCACACAAAAAGGACCACAAATAACAAACATTCTTCAGATGGATATCTTTTGTCTTTTTCTTATCTATATGTTGCAGTTTTTACAATAGCATGCACTATATGATGGGAAATCCAGAACATTGAATGCTGTTATTTGGTTTAGCTAACATGATTACTTCTGTTTACTTTGTCATCCTTGCAGTCTTGTTTGTGAGAGATGATAAAAGTGTCCATGGAATTTTGCCTTAAATGCTCATTCTAATAAAGATGGACATGACTCCTCTACCAAAAAAAAACAAAAAGATGGACATGACTCAAGTTTTTCCTTGTTCTGACACCTTATTTGTCATGTTGTTGATAATGCAATGACCTCAGTTGAAATCATAGCCAGAATATTTTGGTAAAAATCTCCTATACTAGCAAAAATATGTTGAATTTAGAACATCTAACCGTAGATTGATGTATGATCAGTTTTGGCTGGAACTAGACTAGGTTAATCTTAAAGTTTTGTAAAAACAAAATGTGGGGAGCAACTGGCTCAAATAAACACATCTTCTCACCAATTTATGATGAGCAAATACAAGTGGAACACTTACATAATAAATGAGATGAGGATGCCCAGTAGGTTGGAGTTTATGGCTAGTGCATATATTTTATGGCATTGTTTCCTAGAATTTCATTTCTGCTTTCATGAATTCTTAGTCATGTTGATGCCTAGAGAGTGCAGTAGTGTTAATATATCTCTATCAACCTAAAACCTTGTTTATTTTTGTTCTTACTCTTCATTTTTTCTTCTGTATTTTTTGCCAAAATGAAAACTGAAAATTGTGATACTGCTTGACAAATTTTATTTGTGCTGCATGTTGAAATCCTGGTGTTTATTAGGAGTTATTAACATTGTTTCTTTGTAAAAAACCTATTGATGAACTTGAAGTCAAATGTTTTTCATTTTTTTTTGTAACTTTAAAATTCATAAAGGACATTGGTTACTTACCCTGATACTTGCCCTTTTGACTCTCCTAGGAGTTACGTGAGCTGCAAGAACTACAACAAACATTATACACATTTCTTCATGTTATGGCAACCATGATCTTTCTTCAGTTTTTCTTGCTCCAAGTTGTAAGGGGTATTTGGATACTGTAATGCATTTGCTCTTGTTAGCTTCTTGCAGTCATAAGGATATGCTTCTTAGGAAGGTGGGAACTAGAGTAACATTTTCTGCTTTTCCTTTTTCCAGTCCTGTCTATTTCTGCATGTTCTAACCTCATTTCATTTCGTGCGAACTTTTCAGCTGTGCGTGCAAATTTTTGTAAAACTTATTAAGGATTGGTGCAGCAACTTTAGTGGTGAAGATAAGGTACCTTACATTCTATCTATATTTTTAAGCATATCGACCTGATGTATATTTTTATTTTTTTCAATTCAGTACTAGACTGCTTCATTAACATTTTCTACAATATCCTCAATTTCCTCAGGTTCCTGGTTTCCGGAGATTTATAATTGAGAAATTTGCAACCGAATGCTGCTTATATAGTGTTCTGGACAAGTCATTTGACTTCCGTGATGCAAATACTGTAAATCCTTCATCTATTTACTCTTGAAACCCTCTGATTTCCATGCCTATAGACACTGCACACATGCTGGTTTTTGAATCTGTTGTGAAAGTCTAAGTTGTGGTGTTTTGAGCAAGTCTAAATATGCCAATGTTAGATAGGTCAGCATTTAATCACAGGATGGTGGTAAAAAGGGCAGCTAGAAGCAGGTTTTCATTGATTTTCTTGAGAAGAATTTTCTTGTGACATTGTAACTGTTAAATTGGAGGAAGAGAATAACATTACGGTTGAAGATCAAATATGAATAATGTGATGTTTCATTTTAGTTCTTATGGTTAAAAATGTTCTAGAAGCAGTAGGGATAATTTAGGATTCAACTGTGTCATAAAATTGGACAGCTATAAATTTTGAGGCATAGTTCGTAGGTGGAACATTTGTAGCTTGTTTTGAAGCTTTTTTTAGTTTCTGCAAGTTTTGTTTTCTAGCTTATGTTAAGTTTATTAGTAATGCTGCTAAAGAATCAGGTCATGCTTTGCTTACAGATACAGTGCTGAAGTTTGGGTCAGATCAGGTATTAGCAAATTTAGAAGCAACAATTTTGTTGGATTACCTAAAATGTTGACTTGTTTGGCAACTAATATATTTTGTTCTCAGTTTGTTTTATTGACACCATGTATGGCCCACACCAGTTAATTTCTTAGTCTTTTATTAGATTTTTGAAAGGTTGCCTCTTTTTTCTTTCCATTTCTGCCTTATGATTGTGGGTATGGTCTTGAGTGCTGAATAAGTTCCAGATGACTGCTCCCCCCTTACTATTGGATAAAGAATCTAAAGTTATTGCTCTCACTCAGTTTCAGCTCAATTAGTTATTGGTGATTTTTTCTGATTAGGATTTTAGTTGTTTTTGGGGTAATATACTTAACAAACAATGATCTTTTTTAAATGGATGCATGTTCCAGGATCCTCAAACATCATTTAATTTTGCACTTTGGATTGGATTCTCTTCTTAATGTTTTCCTGGGGCGTTGCTTTATTTTAAACTTATTCAGGTTTCAAAATGGTGATGCATTTTGTGCAGTTCTATCCATTTTGCACACAAGTTGCAAGTCCCATGTGATGCCCACCATGCCCTAGGTTTGCCAACGTGGATGTATGTGAATTTTGAATAGTTGTCAGAAAAAGTAAAGAACATGTTCTTCATGTGTTGTTATTTTGAACCTTTCGTTTCCCTCCAATGAAACCACTGTTTGGGTTCTGATGTTTGGATTGTTGCTTGTTAATTGGTATTCTCCTTAGTATCAGTTACATTCAGACTGATTTAACAGTTACACTTTATCTTTTTAACAGCTGGTTCTTTTTGGAGAAATTGTATTGGCTCAGAAGGTCATGTACGAGAAGTTTGGGGATGATTTTATTATTCATTTTCTGTCAAAAGGTCTTCCAGCAGTTCATTGTCCGCGAGATTTAGCAGAACAATACTATCAAAAACTGCAGGTATGAGAACTTGCACTGATGTGCTATTCCTGGTCATCCCTGAAATGATATTTCTACCATGCACAGTGAAGGTGTGCAAGCTGTTTAAGAACAGAGGGAATGCATTGCATAATTTGAAGAAAGATCAAAAAATTTAAATTGACACTTCTATTTACAATTCTCTATTGTTTAAATGTGACCCACTTGTCTAGATTTGGAGTAGAGGAAGTCTCTAAATCTGCTTTTCAAGTATTTCTTCTTATTCTGCTTGAATCTTGCTGATGAACTAGGAATCCCTGACGGTTTATTTTGTGACCTTCCATATTGTAGTGTAACTGACTGTGCTGGACAGTGATTTTGCTGGATTTATTGTACACTTACTGTTCCAGAACTCTTGCCTCTTTTTCAGCAGGGACATGACATCAAGACTCTGAAATCCTTCTGTCAATCTCTAATTGAGAATTTGAGACAGCATCAGAACGGAAGTCTTGTTTTCAGATAGCATCATAGTATATTGCTGTATCCTTAGGAGTTACTATGATTTTAGACTAGGTCTCTAAATTTCTCCAGGGAGCACCTTGTTTGTCAAGTGCAGGTAGCTCTTTCGGTTCTTTTTATCTCAATAGAATTCTAATTAGCCTAAGGATGAATTTTTGGCCGTGCTTATATTATTAATCCTTGCAGGGCAATTTTTCTGTGTACATGATGCTGCAATATTCTTTGAGGTGAGAAGGTAACTTCAGCCTCACCTACACCCATGAAATTATATGCTTCACTTTTGACCTTTTTATTTAACTAGCAATCAGGCATGTGCAATGCACATTTGATAGAAAAAATGAAAATAAAATTTCAAGTTACATATTATATGAACTGCAAACGTATTATTCAGATAAAAATATTTTATTTAAAAAATAGTTATTAAGAAATAGGATTTGACTTGGAAGAAATATTTTCTTATTTTTACCAGAGTTTGTTTGCAGAAATTCAAATCTTTTTATACTTTCTCAGATTCTTCTTTTTCTAAATTGATTTTGAATAGCAGTTATCCCCAAATATGCTTTGATTTGGAAGGAATCTTTCAGTCTTTTTATTAGGTTGGATTTCAATAGCAATTCAAAAATTTTCCATATTTCTTGTTTAAAAATCCAGAATTAATAAGAGAGAATAAGTTATATATTATAGAAAAGTGGGAGGGCATTTTTGGTATAAAAAATGACGGACAGAATGGAGAGGGAATATTCTTTGATTACACAATAGTCATTTTCATACATAGTGTGCATGACAAGTTCCCCTTGATTTTTGAACTTAACATGCAATTGGATCAAAGTGTTCATATTTGGTTTTAAACCCTGGATATTGTGTTTGCCTGGCATTTGAAGTCGCTAGAATTTCAACAGGTATAGGTCTTGCTTGTGATTGAGGTTTGGTATGTGTGCATAAGAATGGACATTTGAAAGGGTTGGTTATGTTATTATGATTTCATAGTTTGTCTGTTCGGACATAAACTTTAGATTTTCAGAAATGCCTATTGAATATGGGATGTGGGGATGCTGAACTTGTAGCTTATCAGGTTTCTGCATGCGCATCTGAGAGGAGTGCTATTAGCTGTAAAAGCCTTTTCCTTCTCTCTGAATCACCTCTTTCCACAATTTTAGGAGAATCTTTGAGGGTTGCCTACTCAATGCTTGAGCTTCATTTGCATAACCAATAAGGCCGGTCTTTGTACCCACCAATTGGCCTCTGAGGTTTCATATAGGCTGTACTCTTGCCCAAACTTGCCTAGCTTGGAATTCAACCAGTTATATAAACAAGGCTGTCTTTGGGTGCTAAGAGGCATGGGGTTAATATTCTAAAATTCGATCAAATCTACCTTGATTAATCCAGTTATCCTCATCTTTCTATGGGCTTGCTGTTTAGGTTATTAAATGTTGTAAAGCATAAAGTTTGTTGAGTCATAAAATCATTAAATACACTTCAGGGTTCACTAAGGTTCTTGGAATGAATTTAAAATTTATGCTCTATTGAATCAAAAAATGATGTCTCTTTTGGTTTCAGGACATTTTTAACCAGCATTAGAGTTCATGATTTATTACATTCTATTTTATCCGTTCCTGTGATTAAGATGCCTTTTGTTTTTTTCCAGAACCTTGTGCATACCTAATCTGTTTGTATTTCTTGCATGGTCATGTGACTTTCCTGTGACATTGCCTTGGACATTCTTGTCGTTACGTGCATGCAGATGTATATTTGCGGGGTTGCTTTCTTTCAATAGGCCATGGAACTTTCTGTCAGGTTTGTACTGTGAGTGTAAATTTGGGATGCAAGGAGCAATGCTGTATATTCCTCTCTCCTTACGAGGAACCAATTGATTCTGTAGACTTATTATCTCTTTTATTTGGCAAATTTCAAGCCACTTCTCTTTCATAAGTTCAGAGTTTGAGACAGCCGGAAATATTAGTTGCTGGAAATATTAGCTACTAGAATGTGGGGTCTACGAAGACAGTAGAAGAAGAGAGAAGATTTTGTCCCCTTGTGGCTGACAATCTGTGCCTTTATTGGTTGGTCATGCATCTCAGGATCATTCTCAAAGAATCCCGCAAATTCCCAAAATGGGTGGTGATTTTTTTTAGTTGCATGATAAGGACTAATTGTACAAGTGAATGGTGGAGATTTTTTTTTTTAATTATATCTTTTTTCCGTTTTGAGACTATATTGGGCGGACGTCATGAATGGATTTCAAGCCAAGTTTCTGTCCGGTAAGCGTCTGAATGATGATGTAATCATGTCATGATGATGTTTGCAGGAATAGGATTTTGTTAAGTTGCACTTTCGTTTTTTTTTTTAAATATTATTTTTTTAAAAAAATGTGATTGCAAATCTACCTCTCATTCCAATATATTTTTCAAAATGCAACAGTTGGACTGACTGGGATGCGACGGGGTGAAATTACATATTGAATAAACGATTTCAAGTGAGATGGTTTGCTACAGTAAAAATTTTGAAATTCAAATTAAAAAAATAATATCACATGTTAAACATGCGGACTTAAAATTATATATATATATTGTGGTATCGGGGATGGGAGTGTATAGGGTGAAATTTTTTTTTTCTTTTGGGTGGAGGGAGAATGAGGGGTGGGATTTTTTTTTTTGGCTATTCAAGGTGGGAGGTGGGAGCGCTAGAGGGAGGGGGGTGGGGGAGGTGGAGTGCGTGGTGGTGTTGGGGGAGTGGATGGGTACAGAGAAGAGCCATGCGGGTGGGCCGGGGGCAGGCATGGAGAAGCTTCAAGTGGCTGGAGGGGCGGTGGCTCGAAGTGGAAGTCGGTATTTTGGTCCATCAAGGTCAGCCTTCATTCTTGATCGGTTGGATCGGTTGTTACCTCAAGAAGGGCCGCTACTTCGAGCATGTTCGCATCGGCACCTCCATTTAGCTCATCGTCATCTTCGAGTGCATCACCTTCTACTCCTCTCATTTCGGCACCGCAGCATCAAAAAAAAAAAACGAACCTACCTCCTTTTTCTCCCCTTCGATCCTATGCCTTTCTCTGCCTGTGGCTGACCTGCACTGACCCCCCGCGCCACCTATGGCTCCTTCGTTCGGCTACTGTTCCTCCATTTCCTCTTTTCGAGTCTTATGCCCAGATCTTTCCATCGCCATGGACCTTCTCTCCTTGCCGTCTCCCTCTCTCCTTACAAAGTTCAGGCCGCTATCATTGAAGCTGCATCCATTTTGGCTTTATGCAACACTCCTCACCTCTGGTGGAGCCTGCACCCCGTGTCCATGGCGGCTTCAAGTGACCCCCAAACCTTTGCCCTCCTCCATCTCTGGCGCTCACACCCCATGGCCCCTGCAATCTCTATGCTTGTGTTCCCCTCTTCCACCCTCATTTCTCGGTACAAAAAGAGGAAAAGAAGAAGAAGAAGAAGAATGAAACTGTATGTTCGATATGTGATTTTATTTCTAATTTGAATTTAAAATCGAAATTATTTTCATATTTTCTAATAGACATGTCACCTCATCTTGAAATCACATGTTGGAACATGCGATTTCGCCATCTGACAGCCCAATCAACCCACCCACCATATTTTGAAAAATAAGTTTGAATAAGGGATAGATTTGGCAATAAATTTTAAAAAAAAATATTTTAAAAAAAAAATCTTACACTTTCACAAACCATACCTAGGGCTGAGAACGGGTTGGATTCGGTCGGATTAAGAAAAAAATTTCATCTGATCAAACCCAATCGAGTTGAGAAAAATTCAATCCGCTGCCGATCATTTATCATGTATAAATCATTTGAAATCGAAGCGAACAGTTTATAGCAGGTTCGAATGGATTGTATCGATTTGGACTTCAATATTGATTTTAAGTTCAATATTGACTCACTTAAGCTTATTTATTTTTTTAATTAATTTAATATAAAAAAATCTAAATTTTTAGAATAAAATCTACACAAAATATCAAAGTATTTGAAGCATTAAAGTATTGAAGTCGAAAAAATATTGTTCTAAAATAAAAATAAGTTTATAAAATATTAAATCCATTGGATTCTAATTTCATTCTATATATATTTTTCAACCGGTCGAAATTCGTGTTTATTGGATTGGATTAAATTGAATAAATTTTTTTGAATTTTGATTATTTGCTCAGCTCTAACGATACCTCCTTTGTTTCCGTGTATTAAATGGTTTCTCTCTCTTGGTAAATCATGTGGGAAGGCGTTGGTGCCAAGCATGTAAAAGGACGTAACCAGCAGGCAGGTGGAAGTCTTGCCAAGAAATAAGTCTCAACCTTTCACGCAAAAATTGGTAGAGATTGATGAAGATTCGTTGCCCAACGAACTCACCGCCTGTGGGCTTACAGCCTTTTGTCTGGGGTAATGATTGTGCGGTTTGTGGGAGTCGGAAAGTAATCCTTCTATATATATATATATATATCCAAATACGTGCGGCCAATGGGAAGCATGGAAAGGCATCTCACTGGCATCAGAACTTTTTGTTCTCTCTCTTTATGAGACTTTATTCATCTTTTTATCTCCAGAGTGGCGAGGAGAAATTTTTCCTGTAGTTCTGGTGTTTTGACAGCTGGTTCTGGAATTAGTAGATACCAGGGGGAAATTCTTTGTGCTATTTCTCAGATATCAGATGGGTGTGATCTGATCGATGGTGGACCATAGATGGACTGTGTGCTGCGTGGCCGGTTGGGTATGGCACATGTGGATGTGGCCGCAAGAAATTCCCCTGCTTTTGAAAAAGTAACAAATAACTGGAGCAATTGAACTGTGACTCGCAAAAGGTTAGTTGGGAAGGAATGCTTCTTGTTCAAGTTCTCTTATTCTGGCTGACAGAAAAGTTCGAGTTCTCTGGTCCAGTTGATCAGGCTTTGGAGACATGCGGATGCACACGGTGGAAAATGATTGAAAAGATGACTCCACTGGTGTTATCTATGGACAATTGATTAATTTGACTTCCTTGTTGGTTGCACCAACAACATTTAGTGGGTTGGGTTAATTTTGGCCAGTCTAAATTGTTATCCCTACGCTGGGCCTGGCCGAAGATTTTTGGAAACGTAATCCGTGGACCAGAAGCTAGGAGGTAGGTCTGGGCTCACACTGATTAAACCTATGAGGTTTCAAATATTCGCCATTGTAGCATCATGGCGGCGCTAACTAATTTAGACTTTGGTGATATAATAGCTGTTGTAATGCTTTTGGAGATAGGGTTTTCTTTTTCTTTTTTCTCTTTTTCTGGATGAGGGAGCAAATAGATCTACTAAGTTTCCATTCTTGTCCTCTAATCGTATTATTTTGGCAGAAAACAGCCGTTAGAGCTCTCTTTTTAATTTGTTGTTGTAGAGAACGGTAGTTTTATTGTCTTTTTAAATATTGCTACACATTTGCACTCCAGCCAGATAGTGGTACTATTTCAGTTACAACGATCAATCACGGTAACTGTAGGTTCCATTGGTCCTTTCTCTCTCTTGATAAGGAGTTCAAGATACAGTGTTCTGAGATAGAGCAAGGTGGGGCATGGCAGCAGTCGAAGCCAAACCAGCCAACCAGCTTTAGTGTCATAGAAACGTCTGTTCCGTTAAGTGGGAGTTGGCCACTACTTGGGATTTACTAGGTTAGATATGAAACAGTGCCGGTTTTTTGTGGGTACTGTTAGTTAATTAATTACTTCTACGTGCAAACACAAAGATTTTTAAAGGATGGTGGTGTCTTCAAACTATGGTACGAACACGGCCATAGTTTTCCATGGAGAGTCGACCAGCACAACATCCTCCTCTACCGACCACCGTATGCATGCGTGTGCACGCACGTGAGCAAGTGGGGAAGAGAGAGATAGAGAGAAAGAGATATTGGATTACGTTGTTTTATTTTTAAATGGGGATTAAGACAAAGATGTGAACTATTAGAGGAATTCTTGGATAAACTTAGCTTACCATGTATGCTGTAAACAAAACCAATGAAAAAAATCGTCACGTCAATATTTGGAACTGAAAAATTCTGCAACCACTTCATCACTCTATTTCTCATCCAAATGTGTGCCATGTTGACAAATGAAATTAAAGCCAAAACCCAGAGAAATTGGCTTTCTTATTTGGATGCTAGCCACAAAAAAAGATGGATGGTTATACGGTCATACTTGTGAGAAAACTGGGTCTCTATCTATCCATAAAGATTTCGTATTTTAGATGATCGATTATTTTATTTTTAAGAGAATACTGGTAGTGACCTCATTTTTGGGTTTTTATTTGACTGTTCTTTTCATAAAGATGGTCCTGAGAGAAACCTAGATGTCGTGGAGATGCTGGAGTTGTTGTTTTATTTTGGGGCTTTAATTTTCCTCACCTACCCATTGATGTGAACCTTGTATCTTGATTATATCAACTGATATTGATTTAAAGCGGGGAGAAGAATAGAAAGTTGTTGGAAAAATTCTTAGAAAGTGACTAACAAAAAGGAGAGAGAAAAATCTTCAACAGTTTTGCATGAAGAAGAAGAAAAAGGATTGCTATAAAGTATGCATAAGCTAAAAGGATTAGCTCAAAGATTTGGTCTTCCATGGAGGCATCCAAGTGTTCTTTTTTATGATAAGGCATCGAAGTGTTCTACGGACCAATTCAAGGTATTTATAAGAAATGGTTTGTACTCTTTGTACTTTGGTTGTACAATACCTTCTTCGTTTCACCATTCTGACAGTAAAGTGAAGCCTGAAGGATTTTTTGGATGTATTTAAAAATCCGTACAGATCTTGTCAATATATATGTCAGCCAGCTATAGCAAGTAGGCTTGAACCTGTTTTGTCTGCAATTTTAGTTGCAGATATTAACAAGAACCAAAGGTATAAAAGCATATTTGGTCCATCATTAGAATCGAAATTAGAATAAATTAGAATGAAAATCAGAATGATTATATCTCCCGATAAATTTGGTTCGAAATAAAATTGGAGTCGGAATAAGATTTAAATACTAGAAAAAAGTCGGAATTAGATATTGAAGGTTTAGCCCTTGAATCGAAATAGGAATGACACTTCCAAATAAACAATTGGAACGGGACTCATTCATTCTCATTCTTATTCAAAAATCAACTCCCTGCAAATAAATATGTCCTAAATAACTTTTAAAGGAAACTTAGGCTCTAAGTAAATCACTTCCTCTTGTCTAGTTCATGCTTCCATGCTAAGATATAACACAATAAGAAAAAATTTTCACTGTAAACATATTTAACTAATGTAACCTGTTGCACCTATGCATGAGGCATCATCTTTTATCCTATATTCCTCTCAAACACATCCATTGTTCTATGTGCATCAACCCTCTGGGGTCGTTTAACTTTCACAACCTACATTCATTAGCCATTTCTCAAAAGAAATTAATTACGTACATTCAGAATTTGTAACTAGACTTTGACGCAGAATCTTATATTAATGTTTGCACCTTTGCAATGCCAGAGAAGCTATAGTAGAATTTCATGAATTTCTAACAATCGAGATTGAGAGTTTCTTAGAATCAGATTCATTGTTTCTTAGTCAAATAGATTGGTCATGATTGCACCTGCCATGGTTTAATACTCAAGGGGGAAAAAGTCATGTAACTATTGCATTTGATATGACTACTTTATAGAAAATCAGATGGCAGGCCAACTGAAGCTTTAGAAATCTAACCCTTGCTAACCGTTATCTTGACTACATGTAGCAATAATTGTTTTCAAAAGTCTGGTAGAACATTCAAACACCACAACTTAATTAAACATGAATTTTGAAGAGGGTCTCTATCATCAAAACCTCAGACTCCTAGACCGAGGGCATTACAATTGGTACTGAAGAATAGTTTGCTTTTTTTCTTTTTTTTCCACTTTATTTTTTTGAAATACAGTTTCTTGGTTTACAAATGTATACTAATTTTCTCTTAGGATACCAACCGATAGCAAGTTATAACCATCCTAGTGGCTGAGGGCATTGTTTGTATGATAGAGCTCAATTTGCTCATTTTTTTACCCTCCAAAAAAAAAAAAAATTACAGATATGTCCATCAAATAATTATTTTTTTACAGTAATTTTCATTTTATTAGATTTTTAATGTTCAGTATAAAATAACACTATTATTCTTTTGCATTAATATCTGAAATTTTTTACATTCAATTATATTTCAAAGACTACACTTTTGCCTAAATTTTTTGAGATATTAGTACAAAGATATAATAATGTTATTTTATACTTAAAATAGTTATTTATTTTGTTTTTAGCTAAAAATTTAATAGAAAGGGTACATAGCAAAAATAGGATAATTTGAGATTTATGTACATAATAATTCTCAAAGGATAAACATATAATAATTCATTTTTACAAGAGTACTTATGCAAAATTTCCAAAATAAAATTTTTTATGATGGTGAAGCAACTTATCATATTAAATTATCCATTATAGCACAAAACTGCAAAGACATTTTGCCCACCGGTGTCATAAAGTAGGTACTAAGGATTTTGAACAGAGCTTTCGGCAGTTTGATACTCGAGCTTCAGTAGCCTATAGAAGGACATAAACTCATTGACCGTGTGACCCATGTTAAAGCCTAATTACAAATCTTGTTTGAAATATAATCTATTTTATACACCTATTGCTATATTAGTTTTAGTAGTGAAATAATTGATAAGATGAATGATCTTTATGCATGAGAAGGTTACTAGTTTAATCCTGCCACGAGATTTCAAACCACACCAAATCCAAAGGCTTTTAGGTTACAAACATCGAAAGCTTCGAGTCTAAAGCATTTTGACCTGCTCTTAGAATCCTAGGTTAGTTCTGCAAAATAGTGTATTCATGGTTAATTAACTCTGATTCGTGCATGCAATCTGACCAGCTGTTGTATAGGCCAAAAGTTTTTAGCAAATATATCTGGAAATTGATTTGGATTATTGAACTCAATAATGTAAGGAAGACCTTTACTCAAATAAAGCAGACCACGTCACATTCTCACAGGTTTCAGTATTCCTTTGGTTTTGTTAAAAACTCCTGATCTAAATGAAGGTGGTAGCTTAACCTGCTAGTTAAACCTATTGGCAGTTCTTATCAGCACTTCAATTTGAATCCTGTATTCAATGGTGCTACAAGGGTTTACAGTTACCGGCCGAGGACTATGTACTTTTTTTTTTTTTGGAGTAAAAGAGAAGCAGAGAGCTTGCCACTGGGCTTTTATTGCTAAAGTTATTTACACAGGCTAGAGTGGAGTAAAACAGAGTACAAGGAAATAAAACAGAAAATCTGGACTGTGATAAGAGCAACAATTGACCACCACAGGGATTTTGATCCTATATGCTGGCTGGATTGGATTTTGATTAAGTAAATCCTTAACCAATCGACCATTTTTTTAAGAAACAAATTGTATTCATTTTGGATTCAAATAAAGATGATGCTCAGATCGAGTGACACAAAACCTTTGGTATCACAAAGGTGGATTCCCTTCTGGAGGTGCAAAAGAGGTCAAACATATCTATCAAAAAAACTCAATCATAGCTAAAGTTAGGACTCAAGGGCTCACTGTTCAGTATTCACATAATTTTCAAGCTGTGCACAGTTTCTAAAAAGATTGGACTTGGTCAGTCAACAGTGGCCATTTTTGACCTCGCAGGAATTGGCTCAATACCAGAGTGCACTTAAAAGGAGATCGGCCAAGTGATGCATCATAAATTTTGGTTTTACAGCCAACTTGAATTGAACTTGGATCAAACTTAGAGTAGATCTCCCTGAACCACATGCAGCCCCAACCTCCAAAAAAAAAAAAAAAAAAAAACACTAGTGATTTTATTCACCTCAGAATCCAGAAAAGGGTTGACGGATTCCAAAAGGAGACTTGAAATTTTTCTATTGTAAAGTCTGTAGATGTTATTTTTGGCTAAGCAAGAACCTCAACATTGTAAGTTCTGTCTGTAATTTTCTCAATTTTCTCTATGAATAAAATTGGTGAGTAGTAGATCTTTCCCACTACTCTCCACACTTTTCTCAAAAAAAGGTTGACGGATTCAATTGGTCGGCAATGAGGGACAGTGGTGTGCGCCATTCATTCCAATAAGAAGACAAATATGTCTATCTTGACTTTGTCATAGAAGCCCACAAGGGAAGACCCCAAGTCCCGAGCTATAAAGAACAACTAGGGACAGTTCATTGACAGAAGTAGCCCTCCAAGCTAACCAAGCATTAGAGAGAAAATCTAAAGAAGATGTTGGTTGGTGTTCTTCCAATATTCTAATAATCTGAACTTGTTTCAAGAAATAGAAGAATAGAGAACAGAATAAAATGCCTACAGAAGTTCTCTCTTAAAAACCTTGTGTTGCAAGTATATGCTGTGTCTCCCAGCGGTTGGAGTCACTCAAAATAGATAATACGCCCCACAAGCGCAAGGTCAAGTTCTAGAAGCTGGACCACCCATATTTTATTATCGTTATAGTTTTCAAGTTACACTATAAGTCCATAAAAAAGATATATATATATATATATTTTTTGGTGAGATAAAAAAAGATATATTTAACATGTTTGAGATATAGGAGATGATAGAAATTGGCTAGGATATCATCCAGTTCATTTCTTTAGAGTACCTAATCCCTTAGTCTACACTAAAATGATAAGCTGTATCTTTCCATCCATCACTACCCATGGATGGATGTGTCCTCTGTTACACCACATCGGCGGAAGTTGGAAGAAGGTTCCAATCGTGGTGGCCTGTCCATTTCTTAATTCAGAATCGGACAACATAATTTTCTTTTTTAAATTTTTTAAAGTATACATACATAGCATGAAGCTAATTGTTAGTAATAAAATCATGTTTACCTTTAAACTGTTAAATAAACAATTATTGTCAGAAGAAAATTAAAAACTCCTGCATAACATTTTGATCGCGTGGAAACGTATACACAAAGCATATACATTAAAAAAAAAGGAACTCTAACATTGTTTGGTAGGCGGGCTTTGAAGCCCCAAATCTCCTTCCTATCATTTGTACCCTCCAAATTATCAAGTCATTGCCAAAGTCAAGGGTCAGCAAAGGCATTTCCCCGAAAACCCAAGAAGAAGAGGCCCTTATATTTGGTAGAGTAGTTGGTGAATAATTGGCTCCCACTTCCTCAAGTCTTCCATCACCTCCCCCTCCTCCTCCTAAAGACACTTCCAACTCCATCCCTCCAACCTCCTTGCCTCTTCTGAGGTTCCCATTCATTCAAACACTTAAAATCTTTCCAAAGATATATAAACCAAGCAAGCATTTCTATGGTAGCATAGCCATCACTTTTACCTCTTGGATGGGCCTTCTGAAACCAATTTAAGCACTGCGATCGACCAGTCCTGCATGAGCTGAGCCGGCAGGTACCGTCGACAGCTTCGGAATGTCTCGAAAGGAGTCGAAAGCTTCATGGAGGACTCTCCTGGCCATGTGCTGCGGGAGGGTCGACGAAGGCCCATCGGTCCGGCGCCCGAAGAAGCTTGTAGCAAAGCAGAAGTCCCTCCAGAGCCGGCTGTCGTTCTCCGATCTCAGCAACTCCACCGGCATGCTATCTCCTGAGGACATCTCAATATCTCTTGTTGGATCCAATCTATATGTCTTCACACTCTCAGAGCTGAAGGTGGCTACCCAGGGCTTCTCCATGAGCAACTTCCTCGGCGAGGGTGGGTTCGGGCCAGTCTACAAAGGGTTTGTCGACGAGAAGGTGAAACCCGGGTTGAAGGCTCAGTCGGTTGCAGTGAAGCTCTTGGACTTGGAGGGAGTGCAAGGCCACAAGGAATGGCTGGTACCGAAAACTATATATAAACTTGACTTTAGCTTCAAAAGCCATGATATATGTGTTTGTGATTATTTTTTGATCTTGTGGCGCACTAAAATTGTGGTTTCAATGCATAGATTTAGTTCTTGTTATATCTTACGTGATTATAATGGCAGGCTGAGGTTATATTCCTTGGGCAATTGAGGCATCCCCACCTCGTGAAATTGATCGGTTACTGTTGCGAGGACAAGCACAGGCTTCTCGTCTATGAATTCATGGCTCGGGGCAGCTTGGAGAACCATCTGTTTAAAAGTTAGCCAACCAATGAACATTCTCCCTATCTCTCTTCTCTCTCTCTGACTGCATACTTTGAACATTCTCTCTTCTAGTCGCCATCTAGGTTAGGTAGAATTCTTGGTGAGATGTTTTGATGCTAATATGGCATGTCAATATGCATCATTTTTCAAAAAGAAAAGGTATGGCATCCTTTAAATATTATATAGTTAGTTTGATCCGTTTGTTTGTTGTCCATTTTCTTGGAAGTAATAGCGTTTTTATTATATTATTTTGAGAAAATATGGTGAGAAAACCACTTCACATGTTTGACCTCTTCACGGTGCATGGACTGAGAATTGTGCTAATTGTAGTGCCCGCAGCAGCGACACTGTTTTTGAGAGTTTAGTATCGGTCCTTCTCTTCTTTACTTTAATGTATTTTTTAGAAAGAGTTTTAAGCAGTCATAATGGGTAAATAGAATATATAAGTAGTCTTATTCCATCACTTTTTGTGAGCCACCTGCATGAATTCTGTATTTCTCTTTAATTTCTATCTAAGGCGATACCTCATGAAATATTTCTAGAAAATAAAAAGGTTCCTTGAAATCCATTGTGGATTTGAAAAGTCTCAGGAGAGGCACATGTATTGACATGGTTTACTGGAGATTATTCCTTATATTATTATGTGCACCACATGTCTATGGATGCCACCAATCACAATCGATTCTTATGAGCCTTTGTTATCAAGTACATGTGTCCGTGCATTATTTTAAAAATGAGTGGTTGTGATTGGTTGTATGCATGACCATGTGATGCATGCAGTATAGAAAATAATTTCTCTATTTTACAAATAAAGAAAAAACGGCAAACTTACCTCATCATCCTATCATGTGTGTACTAAGTAGGAGCATATTTCTACATGTCAAAGCATTGATAGCAACAAGTCAAACTAATAAAAGTTTTTCTACAGCACTTTCATTGCATTCATCCAAGCCTCCTTTCCTCTCCTATTTCTTTTTCCCTCCACGCTCTCGAACCTGCATCCTACTACTTCATTAATACACCATAACTATGATTTTTGGTATAATACTGGAGCACCACCAATCATTTGCAAGAAACAGTTGGAGAATTATCCATGTAAAGTATGTGGGAGAAAAACCTCCTAAATTTTGAACTCAAAACTACCTCCAGGCTGCAATTGCATGGTTGTAGGTTACCACCCTATGCTACCATTATCTATCAGGAAGTATTCTTCTGATCATTTCTCATTACCACCAAAACCAAACACAATCAAAAGTCTAACCTTCTAACCTAACCTATGGTCAAGCGGACATGTGATATGTTTAAGGGCAAAATCACAGTCGCACAATCACATGAGGCTTCACAATAGTGCACAACCATCAAATGGAAGGCAATTAGATGTCTCCTTCACTGATTGACTGCTGGTAAACAAATAGTATCGAAATTCTTCACATATGACAGATTGAGCCAACAAAGTTTTTATATCTTTTTAAGGGAACATAAAGTTTCTTTATCCTTTTAGAGCAAACAAGAGAGTTCTTATATCTGTTGGCATCAATTATAGATCAAGTCTCATTGCTTTGGACTGAGATTTTACCTCATATGCGCAGAGTTTTTGGCTTCTTTACCATGGTTAACACGACTGAAGATCGCCGCTGGAGCTGCCAGAGGTCTCACCTTTCTCCATGAAACAGAGAAGCCAGTGATATACCGAGACTTTAAAGCTTCAAACATCTTATTGGACTCGGTAGTTCTCTTTTAATATTCTCCTCTCTCTCTCACAAATCATAGTGTCAAGTTCTAGTGACTTTAGATATATATAATTTAGAATACTAAGGTTTAGTCTAAGCAACAGCTGGATAACGAGGGGTGATGAGAGTTCAACTTGGCCGAGTCTGGTTAGATTCTAACAAAGAATCTTAGACCAATGAGATGGAGGCCAACTTAAGCACTTAGTCTCACCCCTATACAACTAATTGACAATGATATCTAACCATATATTACTACGTTAAACCATAGCACCTAAAACCAACCACCAAATCATGAATTGGAAAAACTGAAAAAATAGTACGAATCAATTTGAATTAGTCAAATATTCTTATTTAAATGCTTTGCCTTTTTCTGGTTGAGTACCACAATTTGACAGGTTCATAGTATGTTCACCATATTGAATCTTTGCAAATAGTTCTTATCAGCTTTATTTAGACCTTCAGCTATCATGAAAATAATTTTATATGTTTCTTTCACATTTATTTTCAAATAAAAAAGAAAAACTTTCCACTGCCTTGAACATTCTTGTCCCAGATATTGTTGTCGGGGTCAGACCACAAAATTGACACTCAAAGAAATCTGATGCAAGAATCAAAATATGAACCAAAAAGTAGAAAAAGATGTTATAATTTCCAGACAGATAGAACAATTTTCACAAACATGAGGGTAACCACTAAAATTTTGTTTTCCCATGTTTCCTTCTATATTTAACCATACCATGCATAGTCATTTCCATCATGTCTCCATTTTGGAGGAAGCCAACTCCAATCTGAAAGGTTTTGCCAAAGGCTGGTTTGATGTCTGACTTCAAATTAATTACCTTCCCTGGACCAAACAGAAATATAGAAGTCAAACGTGAGCTTCCAAGCCTCATCCCTAGAGAACTAACTGGCATTTATCAGCCAGGGTCCAACCACCATAATATGAGCACACCTTCCACAAAAAAGTCTCTGGTGCTGTTCATGGCAAAAAAAACTCTCAATCGTACGCAGGTCTGTGTTTGGTCAGGCTTTGCTTCATGATTCTCTTTAAAGATAAGGAAATAGGTTCCACTTATAGTTTAGGAACAATCGACTGCTTGCAGCTCAAATATCCTTTTGAAGCACTCTAGCTACTTTGAAAAACCTCTGCTTCACTGAAGGCTAAGAACTCACCATTTGAACTGCCATTTGCTTAATAAAAGCATGCTCCATTAATTCTCAGGACTATAAAGCAAAGCTCTCAGATTTTGGACTTGCAAAGGACGGTCCAGAAGGAGATGACACCCATGTTTCGACCCGAGTCATGGGCACAGAGGGCTATGCTGCACCAGAGTACATCTTGACAGGCATGCAAAGATGCATCCTTCAACATGATCTAGTTCCCTTCTTTCTATTACTTTACATGAGTTCTTAATCAATTTGCCCTGTTATTAGGCCATCTCACAGCCAAGAGCGATGTCTATAGCTTTGGAGTTGTGTTGCTTGAGCTACTGACAGGGAGGCGGTCTGTCGACAAGACTCGGCCTAGCAGAGAGCAGAACCTTGTGGAATGGGCAAGGCCATGTCTAAATGACGCGCGGAAGCTAAACCGCATCATGGACCCCTGCCTTGTGGGTCAGTACTCCACCAAGTGTGCCCAGAAGGCAGCTGCTGTGGCCTACCAGTGCTTGAGCCAAAACCCAAAATCCAGGCCTCAGATGTCAACCATTGTTAAGACCTTGGAGCCTCTCTTGGAAATGGATGACATGCCAATCGGCCCTTTCATCTACACAGTATCAGTGGAGAATGGTAAAGTAGAGGACTCAGAGAAGTCACAAGTAAAAGAGAATGGACACCACCACCATGGCCACAGGCACAAGCTCAGGGCCCCCAGGTCCGGAAGTCATTCCGAGCCTCTTTGTCGGGACGGAGGCAATGGGCAGTACAGAAACTCGCCAAGACACCTTCAAGAAAGTAGATCATAAATCACCACAAAGGAACTGTGTTGTACATAGAGAACTTAGATCATCTTGCTCAATGTCTGTCATTCTTTCTGATATTTTGAAATCAGACATAGAGTTTGATTGGAGTGTACGATTCTGCTAAATAAAACAATGAAATTAGTTAAGCTCTTTAACTACTGGTCCAAAAAGAACAAGACTCAAGCACTTAAACACTAGAAAATGATAATGTAGTGGTAGGAACAGAAATTATTGGAACCAAGATCATCTGATGATATTTTCCACCAAATGCCTTTGTCGTTTAGTCTGACAAACTAATAACAACATATTAGAGTCTTATGGTGATCATTAGTACTTATTAATGACAAGTATCCCATCCACATGCTTATTAATCCTGACTTGAAACTTTATTTAATCCTTAATGTTTTTCCATCTTTTACAGCCCTTGATTTTCCTCTAGTTTTCCATTGCTTAGTTACAAAATCACTCCTGTAAAGTCAGACATAACAACAAAGGACACAGGACAAAATAGGACTAATAAAAGGCTATGGCCTTTTGCCCACTTCAACAGAAGTTGTTCTAAGCAAAAGAAGACCAATATGTACTCAATTACAATCATGCTGGACAAAGATTGATGCTCCCATATCAGGGATACTAATGTGAGCGTTGGTATAAATACATATGACAGCGTGACCGTGTAACCATCAAATTCCCCAGACAATTTTATTTACGACAAACAAAAATCTTACTGTTACTTGGGGAAAAAATCCATAAGAGTTTAGTTAGGATGGAGCTTTCATGTAAAGCTGCCAAAATACACTTGCAATCATCTTTGATGTCTTCTAGTGCTTAGCATTTTGTCCAATCCTTCTGATAACAGGATTTGTATAAAACAAATTTCCCCTTGAGACTCAAAAGCAATGAATTATGGCAATTGTATCCACAAGAACACTCCAAAAAACTCCTTTCCAGATAAATTCTTTGTGTCATCATCACAAGACTCTAGCATTTCCAATATCTTGGGGAGCCATAACATGGATCAATATATAAACTACAAAGTCATCATTCTAGGTGTTGTCCTACTTGATATTTTGTTCATGTTAAGAGAATTATGAAACTACTCTCCTTATTCTATTGGATATTGAAGAATATTGAATAGTGTTTATGACGTTTCAGGAGGTGATCGAAGATATGAAATTCCCCACCCCAAAACAACTGAATTAATCCATTTGGCATGGTGACAATCAATAAACTACAATTGAAGACCTTGAAAGACTCCAGCTGCAACACAAGCAAAGAAAGAGTCTAACATAATACCTTTAAGCTTAAGAAGAATAAAATTGTGCATGGTGACAATTTAATCAAGGAAACCTTCAAACAAACTGCTCTCAGTAACAGTTGATGCCTGAACATCTCAGAATTATTTTAAGCACGTCATCTTTCTGATGAGACATGCATGACTCTGTTCATCTCAAAGTTTATTCCCTCTTGGCTTCTGGGCAGATCCTTCTTATATATAATCCTCATCTAGTTTCTCAATATGCCCCATTATATCCAACAGTCCAACTGATATAACATAGCCAAAATCAATTAGTCAAAAAAATTCCCATCAAATCCTATCGATGTGCAGTGATCAATCATCACAAAAAGGTTCTAGAAGCAATCTTCAGTAGATTTTCCTAGCTTGTATTAATTTAAATCCTATCCATTTTTGCATTGCAATGACATGAGAGGAAAGGTAATGCTTCAAGGTATCAGTTACCATTTTCTGATGTTTGGACTTCAGGGACACTTCCATATGCAGTCTTCTTATATAGGTTTTGATAGCACCAAATTTTGGAGCATTGCTTTCAAGCAATTCTTTCCATCTCCAATGTCATCCAATGACTCACATGATCCACAAATAAACAACACGATTCATGACCAGAATAAAGTCATAAATTGATTCATCTAGGCAATTGGATCAGAATGTCTTTTTTACCTCATAGAAAAATTTGAAGGAAAAAGGATGGGAAAAAAAATAATTAAGTTCAATCTAGTGAGGCAAATTCTCAAAAACCTTGCGCTCAAAAAGATAAGTTGGAGAAATTGATCCCTTCTTTGCTTCCCCCGCACTGTCCCCGAGCTATTAAGAATTAAATAAGATAACAATCAAATTTTTCCAATAATAAACCATCGAAAAAGAATAAAGAATAAGATTACACTGACCCTGGAGGAAGAGGGGAGGCTGGTGGCATGGAGGTTGACTCGGTACTCGGAAGGCGACGTTTAATTTGGGTTTCTCCACGGGTTTAATAAGTCGACAGATTACATGCAAATGGGCTGTGCTCTGGGCTGGATTACATTCAAAACTTTGTCAACGAGAAGATGATGATCCGGGCCAAAATAATTTAAATCAGGCCCAAATGTATTCTGGGCAACCCGTTTCGCATCCCAGTAGTTGTAGAAGCCACTCTCCAGAGCGAAATATTCTTGCTAACATATTGTTGGGCTTATTTTTCTGTAAGAATAGTGTCAGAGACACTAACCATTTTCTAATATTTTAATGCATAAGCTAGGAGATTTCCAAATTATATAATATTTATTTTGTAAATATTTTATAGAGAGTAGATCACATTCAACTGGTTCGATCGTTAGTATCGAACTCTATCTTCCCACTTTACCTGACCAGATGAAATGACATCCGTGGAACTCTAGTCCACCTCTCTGTGTGAACAGATGCACAGATAAGGAGACGCATAACTTGTTCTTGCATTTGCCCCAGTTGAGCTTATCCAGTCCTAAAGCTTAGCCATCTAACTAAATGGAAAACCATATGAGATCTTATTTAAGTCGCATGATTTTTTTCTCATTTTAGATGTAGACTTTGACTGGCATTATGAATATCATTAAGAGGATGTTTGGTTGGCAACCAGAATCAAAATGAGAATGCAAATCGGAATGGATTGAAATCGGAATCGAAATAGTCAAATCTTTCAAAGTATTTGATTCGTGAACGAAATCGGAATCGAAATCAGAATTGGAATGAAAAATTGAATTCATAGATAAGAGTAGAGATTGAGTTCTATATAAATTGAGCCATTCTCATTCTACTCCGAAATCGAAATCGGAATAGGACTCCTTCCAATCAAACGGTTGGAATGGGAATTATCCATTTCGATTTCAATTTCAGATCCCCATTACCCCCAACCAAATACCTCTTAAATTTTTTATGAAGATCGGTGCAGTCAAATATTTAATTTCATATTGGTTATTACTGTAGATAGATATTGGATATTTATACAAAATTAAAAAATTTAAATAATATTTTTTTTTGCTGATCCTTGTTGGATGTCATATCTTTGGTCTCTGATTTATGGCTTCTACACCCACCGTGACTTCGTTTCTTCGCTGCTCGGACGAAGAAAGAGGAGGCGGGGGGTTCGCTTCCGTAGCAAACACCTTTATTCCTTTTTTTGATAGCAAACACCTTTATTCCTTGAAGTCTGGGGTCCATATAAAAAACCCGGAACAAGCCATGCATTCGAAGGGGACCAACTCGAAGCTGTTTACAAATTTCAGAAAAGCACGACTCTCAACAGAAAGTATTCCCTTTTTTGAAGTTTGCGGCCATTCTCTTTTATCAAATGGATAGGATACGTGGATTCAGATTAATATCAATTGTTAAACTCATTGGCAAATTCCATAAAGTTAGCATAACATAAGGTTTGCGTACAAGCAATTCCATAACAAAAGAGAAGCTACCAGAACTCTCTCCTTTAACTTGAAAACGAATAATCCCACATTATTTACACACATTTTTTTTTGGCTCCACCTACCATGTATTAGCTAATCATTGATCGTAAACAATGGTAAGTTTATTTAATGATGATAATTATGGATCATCTCAGGTTGTAAAGAACAACTACAACCTTGGAATGTAATGATCCATGACTGAGGGGCAATCCTATGGATCCTGGAGGCCTATCCACACTTCCATGTTCAGTTTCCACACGCAGCTTCTATAATTTTGTATAGCTCCCAACTCTGTTTGGATTGCTCTCCCAATATCTTTGATAACAAGAGGTAACTTGCAGCTATTCTTCCTCCATTCCCATCAACACCTGGTGGACTCCCCATGTATGTTGTCAAGAATAGCTATCACTCCAATGACGAAGGCCTGGTCATAGCCTGGTTGCACCACCACATGGTAGAAATCCTTGTTTGCCATCATTTCCATGAGACCCACCTGCCCAAAAACAAGAAAAAGAAGAACAAGTTACAATACTTTCTGTCTCATTGTTTGCGTTTATATTAATTAAGTTGCGGGCTTTTTGCATGCATGGTTTGCTAATTACCTGGGCAACAACGTTGCCTCTTCGATCATTGATGGTGCAAGCCCTCTTGATGAATGATCCCTTCACTTCGAAGCCCCAGTCCTTGTTTCGCCCGTTTGTATCAGTTGAGATCTTTATAGAACCGTTCCTCAGAAGACGTGATTTTGGCTCTCTCAAGCTAAAAACTAACTTGCTTGGTTCTTCATAGTCCATTACGTAACTGTTCCATAGGTTGTGAGCACTTAATGCTTGCACTACGCCTCCCTGACAATTTGAAAGATCTCAGTGAACACAACAATGGTCACAAGGAGAAAGAGCCAAAGTGATCACCTTTTTATGAATGAGAAGTATTGGAGCTCCATCTCCATCCCTTAGAATCAACTCTCCCTTGATGCCCAGGATTCCACAACCATCAACCTTGAAAACCACATTCTGATTAGCATTCATGACCACAAAGCCACCTCCATTCACCATACGAGGTCGCCTCCTCACCATCAATGTAGTCTGAGAGGAAGAGCAATAGATCTTGCTCACAACTGGTGCTATGTTTGTCACTCCCATATCTTCCTTGCCTCAAAATGAGATAAAATGACAAGGGCCAAGGCTTATATTGAGAATTTAAGAGGTTGTCCAAATTGTTGGCACAACTATAGGCGGCAAAAGAGTATATATACCTTGACCATACTAAAGACCTGGAGATCAGTAGAAGCAAGAATCCTTTTGAGTGTGGAGAACTCGTGCTACAATAGCAAGTTTGTAAGGGTGGGCATGGTTTTGTTCACACGAGTTCGAGAAAATCCATTCTAATTAAGAAGTCATGTAGAAATTGATGGCTCATTGAAGAGAATATTCCTACTTTCGACTGGCTGCAGCCAAGTTAAGTAGCATCTTTGAAGTTTGAATGAGGTTGCTTTAAGGTACCGAACTATCAATTATCTTAAGAGAATCCTTTGAATGGAGCCTTCATGTACCACTACACACATTTGATCGCAGCAATTATTGCATAAGAATACGCCTAGCATTTCAAACTTAACCAGTTTGGGCTTGGGCTAATCAACTTATGCTAGTTCTTATTTTCAGATAAGGATTCATACTTGGATTCTCCACCTTTGATTACTCTCCAAATTAATTTTTTGGTTAACCTCAGAAATTATTCCAGTAGCAAACCTTGAATATGCATCAATGATTTCTCAACAAAACTTAGCACAGACCTAACGTTTCATCAATTAGTTACCAATTTTAATACTGGGACTTAGAAAGCTTCCACTTCACAAAGGCATCAAAAAGGCTAGTTTGTACAAAACCTCAGAATACTGCATCCACTTAATTTCCAATTCACAGATATCTCTTTTTTATGAAAAAAACGACTATGAGCTCACAGGATTAAAATGTCCAGTCCTTCAGCACATAGGATTAGCATTTTGGAGATCTGGTATGGTTAATTTAGACCCAAACGCATGAATTTAGATCTTAGACATGAGTTAAGTCCAAATAGATCCTTATCGAAGGGCATTTAATCCAAAAAAGTTCAAGCATGGTATCATTTTTTTGATGAAAAGCATATGAACATTTTATTTGACCAGCTTTGCATTTGCCTACCCCTAGAAGGCTGGGACTATCAACCAAATATTTAGAGAGAGAGGATGAGTATTCCACCTAACAGTCCAATAACCCTAATGGATGAGATTAGACCACATGATAACATGTCTTCGCTGGTAATAGACCTACTTTAATTAATGGATAAGAAGAGAAGGTTTTGGGCCCTATCTTTACATAATGAGACGTTGATTCCATTTGTTTCTTGAAAGAGTGGTTCCAACAACATTTCCCTTTCATGAGCGTGATTCCATCTTAAAAAGGAGAGGTTCTAAATTAAGACGTTAATTTGCTGACCAACACGAAGATCCTGGACACCGATTGTTGAATGGCCAAACGTAATCGATCATTTCATTGATGCCGTCAAATGGGTTTCATTAGATGCGACAGGATTCTTTTTCTTCTCCAGGTGCCTTTTTCCAATAAAGAAAATCTATTGTATTGTTTTTTCCCCCTATAATCTATTAAAATATATATCGTGTTTTTTTTTTTTTTTTTTTTTTGTAAAGAAAATATATATCGTGTTTAAGTTTTAACAAGTGCCGCACGTAAGCGACTAATGTCCAGATACTGAAGAACCTTGGCAGGCAGAGAGAGCAAAAGGAATTCCTCCCAACGAAGCTGACGTGACGTGACCATGCATAATTAAATTGTTAGGCACGTAGAATCAACTGCCAGCTTATGATTGATTAGGTAAACAAATTACCTGTTAAACTAAAATATGCGTTGATGGCACCTGTGGGCATGTATAAAGCCGTTGCCGCTGCATTTTTGGATGTTCCAACTGCAATTCTTGGAAGGCTTCTTGCTGCAGAATATGATCTAGCCTCCCAATCGTCTAATGTCCTGAATGTTCTTATGGTTGTGTTTCGTCTTGCTCAAGATATAATAACTTAAGATTTCATCCACAAAAATTGGGTGGAAGATATTATTTGAATTCTTTATTCTTGTATAAGCACCTAAGAAGCATATGGATCTTCATATATTCTTTTCATTTATACTCTAGCATCCTCGACATACTAAGATTTTATTTAAATCTAATCACAAGCATCATGATTGATCCATGATTAACTCTAATAGACTAGTACTACAGAGTCCTCTGATTCATACAGACTATGGACTAGGTCAACTCCAAAATCATTTGTAATAATCATGACTTCATCAAAAATAATCATGACTTCGTTCAAAAAGGTTAACTAAAAAATATTATTTAGATTTTTTAATTCTATATAAAAATTCAAAATTTATTATGATATAATTAATATAAAACTAAATATACGTCCGGATAGGCCTCACACAAAATGCATAAAGGTATGCCTTTACGCTACGTGCACATGTTGTATGAGCAGATGTTTCACAGAGACACCATTTTTTACTTCTTTCTCACCTAATTTATCAACTTACGATACCGTTGTACTGGAATTTTTATTAATGATATTCATCATTGACATCGTTTAGCCTCCAGTCTCATCTCACTTTGCCAAAGTTAAGAGGGGTTCTCTCTGTTCCAGACCTTATCTCACTTAGCCAAAGTTTAGCATCCAGTCTCATCTCACAATCATCAGATAGCTGGCCTCAGGTTTTGGGCCTCGTCAATACCATTCCAAAGGACGTTTTCTTGTGCCCATGAGAAACAAATAACACTATGCCACTGCAATCTTGATTTGGAAACATAGTAATGGACTATTATAACGCAGGAGTTGGTTATAACAAAATTGGGGCACCGAAAGTATGCAACCCATATTCCTTGCATTAGAAAACCGATGAAATGGTGTGCTATTTTGTCCTGATTTTGTCGATAGAGATCAGAAATGGATTTCGTTGCATTTTCTTTTTCCCCATTTGCATGTCTCAATATCCTGAAGGCAGCCTATAATTTCCCCCATTTCAAGCTTGCAGTGATATGGTAGTTAGCAGGTTGCAAAAGTAATGGAGGTATGTCAGTGTGGACACATGAACTTGTTTGGACCTTTATGTGATCTTGGCAGTCTCTCCATGTGATATCTTCTGGTGGGTCTAAAGGACCAAGGGTATAAAGAGAGTTGGAGGAATAGGAGAAAGCCATGCTCAGACAACTCCAAGAATTTTGGAGCACCAAAAATGACTCTGATTGATGGAGTCAGTACTCTGCACCGGCTGGAATCCATCAATTTGGATGAATGATGTCCAGTCTCAAGCAGTGTCCATAATCTGCAGGCCAACTTTTTTCATGCAGAAAAATTCTGTGTTTCAGAATCTGTGAATAAACTTACTCCAGACAGCCATTACATATATAGTTTTTTTTCACAAAGCACAAATAAATTAGCTGCCATACTCAAACCTCACTTTATAACTAAGCTTCCTCAGGAAAAAAATTAAAATCCATATTTTCTTTCTTTCCTCCCAATCCAGAATCATAGCCAGCCCTCTACCTAGTAACTAGAAGTCCAAGCATTTGGATCTAGTTATTATAGTGAAGTCAGTCCCTTCTTTCTCCCAAAAAATATGCAATCGACGTCCCTAAAGATTAGTATAGAACAGAAAAAATTAATCTCTTGGACAATGAAAACAGCAACAATAATAACAGACAATTCACTTAAATTGGCTTTTATGCTTGACATGCAGTCCACCAACTTGTGGATGAGATAAGAGGCAAGTGTGGAGGGGAGGAACTGGGGAAGGGTGGCTGGGTGGGAAAGTTTGAATGTGGAAGCAAATGGTCCTCGAGAGTCCCTTTGGCTCTTTTTGGGGAAGAAAGGGAGAGAGAGTAAAGGTGATGCTTCTTTCCCGAGCTTTCTGGTCTGCTCTGCGCTGCCTCGTAGGGAGACTGGGAGGAGAATTGATTATTTGAATTGTCACGGATAGAAAATTCTACCAAAAACCAAGGGACAGAAATAGAAAGCGGCAGGGTTCTCCTGGGTCAGACCAATGTCGGGTTGAAGAACGAGGGTTGAGAGTTGAATCCTTATAACCTGGGTTTTTGCTGGTAAACCGAAGAACAATTGGACTTATTTAAACCAGAGGAGCATGAATGGTTGGATCTTTAACCACTAATTCTTTACAAACTTAGTCACATATTAAGGGTTGTAAATTAGTCGCACGGAATGCATACAAACAATCAAACATGCATAATGCTTTATAACTTCTCTACTGAATTTCTTTCCTTATATTTAGATCATTGATTTTTCATATTAAATTCTCTTTGTGATTTGAAAGAGCGAGGGGGATTCACCCCTATTATAAGTGGGCAGAGCTTTGATTTATACTTCAAAAAAATTTATATCCCGCTAAAGGTCGGGTTTACTTCCTTCCTTCAATCCCAGGGTACCACACTTTTTTTTTTTTTGGGGTAAACAAATTGATTAATTATATTTTAAACTTAGGTCATTCATAATTTTCTTGAAGAAATGAAGAAACTTGCCCAATAAAATAGTGGTATTTTGTGGGATTCTTATTCACCCAAATCTAAGTCAATTAGAATTTGTTTAGATGATTGGATTCAAAATCCTACCGAATTTATGGGTTGGATAAGATCCAAAATGTTTTTGGAGTAAGCCGGCTTGAATCCTATAAAAAGTAAAAAAAAAAAATCTATTTGGCTTTTAATGTAGCATAGTTCCTATATTGATATAAATGTGGCTTATGATAGAATTGGATTGCATTAGGTTAGAGTAGTACAGATCAAGATGAGGTACTTAACCTAATGAGCTTGAGTTACATCCTAAGAGGAATTGAAAATTTGATGCTAATGTTTTATTATGACTGATATCAATTTTTAATTAAAAAAATAGAATAGTAAAACATCTTTTAGGAAAATTATTTTATTTTGTCCCCATGCTTGGTTGGGGTGGTTCTTCCGGAAAGGTTTCGGCCAGTTCGACCGTGACGATTTGAGCGATTTGGCCACCGAGCCAACTCATAACCAGCATCCAAGTCACGGGTCGAACGGGTCAACCCGTCCAGTCTTCATGACTTAAAGAAATCCTTATACGGACGCCCACTCCGTCGCTACGCCGTCTAGGGTTTCGTCTTTGCCTCCTTCGTCCGCCTCGAATCGCCCATCTTGCCTTGCCCAAGCTCTGGAGGTACGCCTTCCATCTCCAATTTCTTCCTCTCTATATCTCTCTCGCGGTTAAATCAATCTAATCTAAACCTTGTTCAAACGCTTTGATTTTATCTTCTCAAGTTATGACCTTCTTAATTGCCGTTGGCTTTTTGTGGATTGATCTATTGAGCTACAAGTTTTGAGCGCAATCCGTTATTGTCTGGATTGCCGACTATCAAAAGTAGCATTTTTTCCATCGAAAACTCAAATCTTTGGATAAAAGTATCTGGATAGATGATTTTTGTTCATAAAAAGTTCGGCACTTTACTGACTAGGTTAACATCAATGACCAAACATTCTATACTTTTGCACATCTCTATCTCATTCAGTTCTAGATATCGGCTTGTTATTGTTGTTGTTATTTTTCATTTTTCTGATATTCTGGCCAATTTATTAAACATTATCTGTCGGCTTCTGCAATCCATAAGAAAACAGGCTTCCTCCTTAGAATTATAGAGAGGCAATGGTTAATTATGCGCTGATTGAATTAGTGGCGTGACATCATGGCAAATCGGCTTTTCAGCACTTAAAATCTCTCTGAACTGATGGCATGGGTGACCAGGTTTCACAAGCATAAACGAGATTTCAGACCATAGGTGGATGAGGGGATGCCATTATTTGATCACCTTTGGAGTGGAGAAGGGGCTGGTTTAGATCTCCCATCACGGTGTTTCTAGAGATAGGAAGTGTCTAGACTTCTGTAATGGGAAAACTTTATGGTGCACTTGCCCATTGACATGCATAACGGAGGTGTTGATTTGCTTTAACTTTCAAAACTTGGTGTCTCAGTTTCATTCAACTTTTTATAGGCTCAGTTTATTGTTTTGTATGGCTTGGCTAGATCAGTTGGTTTGACCATCACAGTCTTAAGCAGGGCCTAAGGAATTTATATGGATCGTAAAAACTTGTTTTTGAAAGACATTAAACTGTGCATGACTAAAGCAGGAAATAATTAGGGCTAGAATATCCTTGTTTGCCCCTAGCTCTTCTAGAGGAAAGCCTGGAGAAACTGTTGTGCTTGGTGGGCAAGGGATAGTGATAAATCTAACCACAAGATCAATGCTTGGACAGGAGATAATGTAATAAGATGAGGTGCCAGCCATCCTGATGATTGCTGTTTGTAGAGAATTGGGCCTTCCCTTCTTGGCTTTGGTCTCAATCTCTCTAAGGGCTTTGAAGTTGGGGGGGCCTTAGTTTCGCTGAATATTATTTCACAAATGTGAGTTATTGAAAGTATTGCTTGTCTGCTTCCTTGTTCCTGTCCCTTTATCTTTGCTCTTAAGAAAACTCTAAATTAGTGGACTACTCAGAAAAATCATGCAGAACAGAATTAGTGCCTAGTTAGGAAAACTAGAAATTTCAGCAGCCTAGACCCTGTTTCATGTGAATCTCTTTGTGGTGTTTTTCACAAATTTAGCACTGCTTTTTATTTTTGAGTATTATATGCAATCTTGAATAAAGCATGGTGTTATAATTGACCTAGCCCATTAAACTTTTTTCTTATTATCCAATAACAAACCATCTATCAAGAATCTGAAGATTATGCCCTTGTTCCCACATCCTTTTCCTAGTAAATAATGCAGTTATTCTCCTTCTTTCCTTGTTTCATTCAACCTCTTTCAACGAAGAAATGGAGGATAACATGGATAGGTTCAAGGTGATTCAAACCCTGCATGCCTTAAAAGGGCTCCAAAATGGTTTCATGTCTGGATATTGACTTGGAGACAATCCAATTATGACGTGCTTGGTTTGGTGCAGGCCCACCTTATTTTTAATGAGCCAGCCTTAAAATTCTTAACTCCTTTGGTCTTGTTAGTTGGATAGAATTGAGCTATTTTTAAAACTACAGCCAACCTGATCTGAGGAGGTCGTGTTTTGGGACTGAAGTATGGGCCCCAGTCAAAGTTGAGTTAGGCCCAAATTGGGCTGGCCTTGATTGACCGCTAGGTATCTTGGAAATTTTTTTCAACTGTAATTTTAATCTGCTTATTATGTAGTATGGTTGTACAATATTTGTTAATAAAAAAAAAATCTTGATTAACACTAGAAATTTCTGTATTTATGTCCTTTTTTGTGTATGATGTGTTGTTTGGTCATAATTTTGTTTAAATCTGCTGGACAACTACTTCTGCTGTCATCTGCAGCCATGTATGATAATCTGGGCAATCAGGCTGGGATGCAGAGGCCTCCAGTAAATCCTCAACCAAACCCATTTGGCAATGCGTTCTATGGAGCTGGGTCTGGACTTATCCGAGGTGGCCTGGGGGCATATGGAGAAAAATTCTTGGGCTCAAGCTCTGAATTTATGCAAAGCAATGTATGGAATATGTAAACGGAGAATGCACATTAGTACAGTGCATTGTAAATAAGTTGATAGCCTCTCTTTTGCATTCGAAATTATTGGTAGGCATTGTAAACGATACAACATGCCATTATATTTTCTAACTGTTGGCCTCAAATGTAACAGATTAGCAAATATTTCTCCAATCCTCAGTATTATTTTCAAGTGAATGACCAGTATGTGAGGAATAAGTTGAAAGTGGTCCTATTTCCATTCCTGCACAGGGTAAACCTACTACTTTCTTTATTATCTTCACCTCCCTAATCAATTGCTTCTCGTGCTTCTTAACAAGCATGCAGAAGTAATTTCTGTTTTTGCTATATTTTGTTTCATCCAGGGTCACTGGACCAGGATAACTGAGCCAGTTGGAGGTAGGCTTTCATATAAACCTCCAATTTATGATATCAATGCCCCAGATCTATACATCCCTTTCATGGCCTTTGGTACCTATATTATTCTTGCGGGCTTCTCGTTTGGTCTTATGGGAAAGTAAGTCGTGTATTCTGGCATTGCCCTGCATCTTTAACCAACAACAGTTACTGATCGTAGTTGAATCTCTTGCAGGTTCAGTCCAGAAGCTTTGAGTTTACAGTTCACGAGGGGATTGGCTGGGTGGTTTATGCAGGTTGCCCTCCTGAAAGGTTTGTTATATTCATTAGGTGGTGGGGAGGCGCCGCTTCTTGATATTGTGGCGTATGGTGGGTATGCTTTCACAGGATTGTCCTTGGCTATCCTGGCAAGGATATTTTGGAGTTACTCGTATTATTTTCTGATGCCATGGGTGAGCATGTGCATGGGGGTATTTTTGGTGAAGACCATGAAGAGGGTTATCTTCACAGAGATTAGGAGCTATGAGAAGCACTCGAGCAGGCAACACTATCTACTTCTTTTCATGGCGATTGCTCAGTTCCCGTTGTTCTTCTGGCTTGGGAATTTTGGAATGTGACATGTTTGTACTGACCTCTTCGTTCAGATGATCTGTAATAATAATTCCCTCTCTTTTTCTCTCTCTCGGGCGTGCATGTCCTGCTAGATTATGTGGGTAATCATAGTGTACAGTGCCAAGTAGATGTTGCTAATGAAAGATCAGGCTATGAATAGCTTGTCTTCTGACCTTTGGATTATGCTGTGTTGTATTCTCTAATATGTGACTTGTTTTGTAGTTTGTCCATTGCCTTAATAGCATTTTCAAATTTGGGAAAATCCTTTGTTATGTTCTGGGTGTTGCATTATGTGTAAATGAATGCTGGTTTGATTAAATGGACAATTGTCTGTATGAGGCTAGTATCTCCCAGCAAAGTGTGTAATAAAGTGGCAGTTAAAAATGATGGAAGATAAATACTAATCCAGCATGCATGTTATAGGTCTAGCATTTTGAAGTTGCCCTTTCTGGTTACTGCTGTAGAGTGTTGGCATAAATGAAAAACGTACTAGATTCTGAATTCAGAGATTGGATTCTTTCAAATCCTTTTTTCTCCAAAAAAGGAAAAATATATAGAATCTGTATCATGATTGAATTGGATTCTGGTGGCACTGTGGTCTGAGGTAATCTAGTTCCAGTTACAAAGAACTCATGGTGTTTGCGAGAGATTATAGCTTCTCTACAATTTTATTCTTGTTTGACGTGCATCTCCAATTGGTCCTTTGGTCTCAAATTTGCTGAAGTGCTCGAAAATTTAATGTTACGGGAGGTGTGATTTTGCTGGAGCCTCTGAGCTTTGCATCGGCAGATCATTTTCTTAAATTTTTTATGTTTTAATAAAATTTTTAAAAGAAGAAAACTCATCAAGATCCGGGTGACCTGTGGCTATGAGTCTTTACGGCTTATTTTAAGGTATCTAACGGTCCAATGAAATAGGTCTAAGCCTAAACACCATAGAACATTTAGTAGGCCATTTAAGGACGTTGATCAAATATGTGCTCGTGGTTGGAGGATGCATTTTTTCTTTTTTATTTTTTGGGTAAAAATTGGAGGATGCATTTGACTGTCTGGCTCGCTGTGTAATGTTAGCAGGAGTAATAGAAACGCATCAGCTCAATAGGCGTAGTGGCAGAAGCGGGGAGGTGGTAACAAGTGAGACACTACTTTATCATCCATGAAAGTAGTAAAACAAGAAGGTAACGATTAAATAAAAATCAGAAAAAAGATAAAATTTTTGAAAAGATCTTTCTAAAATATTTATAATTTTTAATTAGAAATAAGTATTGAAGAAGCAACAATAAAAAACAACAGCAAAAAAACATCAGCACTGACAAAAATATATGATATCATTAACTTGTAATATATAAATCCTTTAGTGAATAATTATGAATAGATCATAAAATCCGTATATGATTCAAGAATAATTGAATAGTTGTGAATTGATTCACTTTTGAAGAATAATTTGAAAAATTATTTGACCAAAATAAAAAGACAATACTTCAAGAATTTTTTTAATATCTGTCTGATATATTATCCATATGTTAGGAACTACATTTGAACTGGCAATCTGCATTTGAAGAATGCCACGACCATCGCGGCCATTGGTAAACCTTTATTTTTCTTGGTTAAGAGAAGGGCATCCAAGGTGAGTGATGTCAATGCTAGCTGCAATACTGGAATAGCCTTCCATCAAACATGATGCAAGTGCGAATCATTTGGTCTCAAACAATCATCCGAATAGAGTTAAATAGGATGAGTGAAAGGCTTGCTCTCAATGAAAAGACAGTTGTAGGAAGATGTAATTCGGGTTTCCTAACCTGTAGGGTTTAGCAGTATATTAAGGTATGAAACAAGGGAATTTTTTGAGTATGATCTGAACTTGTCTTCCTAAACAAGGGAGCAAATACAACTATATAGCAAGACCTGGAAAATGAATGACAGAGGATGCCTTTTTCATGACTGAATGCTTATGAAATGTCAAAGTTTAACTTCTCAAAAACCTCTCTCAAGTCCTAGGGGAACTGGTCATATTAGCTTTCCAAATAAAACGCCCATCTCTTAAGTGGATCAGCCCTTTCTTTTCGGATTTTGGTACAAAAGAAACCAAGGGTCCATCAATACTCAGCGCTTACATATGCTCAACGTAAGAGCATGCACACTTGCATGAGAGAGAGAGAGAGAGAGAGAGAGAGAGAGAGATCTTTATTCGGCACCATTAATTATTAACCACTAAAAAAACTCTTAAAAAAAAAGTATTGACAAATTATATCAACGAATTCTTTAAAACCCCCAAGGACAGCAAGTAAAACTAAAAATTGGTGCTTCAATTCCAACTTATCCTCCTTTCTGACCCAACCATGCACTCTTTGATTGCAACTGCATCAAAAAGTAACTCTAATATATGTATGATTAAATCATCATTCTCGTTTCTCATCCCACAGTTACATGCATTTCAATGATTTTGCACACAAGCTAGGTTTCCTGCCTCCCACCTAGCCTCCTAAGTCCATGGCAAACCCCTCTCCTTCCTGCTATTGCCTTGGATAGGATTTCAACACCAATTATCCAAGGAGTTGATGTCAGGTTAATTTCTAGATGTAAAAACTCATTGGTTCCTTCCATGAATCCTTATTGGGTTAGTGTCATGCTTTGTAGCCAACACTACATTAATGGGAAAAGGTGTTAATGATGATAACCCTCTAGCTTTCCTTCATAATTTCAATTCAGCACTAAAATCTATTCTCATCTCATAAACTAACATTATACCATTTTGCCGATGACATATAATAAGAGTAAATTAACAAGAGTTTCAAAGGCCAAGACTAGCTCTCTACAATACCACATCCTTTGTCATCTCAACACCCACCTAACTACCTATTGTAATATTCTAGCCTTCATTTTCTCCAAGTTAACAAAACAATGTTTAGATTCTATTCATCTCTCTCGTCTTTCCATTAGGCCTAAGCAAGAGTACCCTCATAGAACATAGGATACAGAAATGTATAAGATCAACATCATGAAAGCTGGTATAGTTATGTATACCATGATAGGCTTATAGAAGATGGTGCCATCATACTGATTTGTCCGATCATCATTCAATTTCCTCACCTTCAAGACCTGATTAAAGAGCTAGTTCACCAAATTTTTCTGAAGGAGCCATTTAATAAAATCAACCAACCTCTAGTATGATCCCATCGTTGCAGCTCCTTGAAGGTATAATACGCATTACCTAATAACTCTTTTGACCTCATTAAAGCAAGCTAATATTCCAATTGATTATTAAAATAGACTCGCTCATTTTACCAGTGGTCTCTTTGGACTCACTTTGCTCAATAATAAATTTCGTCACCAAGAGAAATTATCGCCAAATTGCTTGACATTTTCCACCTATCTACTCAAGATTCTTGAAGTTGCAGTTTAGGAAGCCATCTACATCAGATTCGCATCTAATTTCCATCAAGGAGATCATCATATGAAGCAGACAAAACTTCTCCTCCGGTCATCTTTCCTTTGTACATTTATCTGTCTTGGCTTTGCATGCACTAAAAATCACAATTGTTAATGTGTTTTGCTACCACTTCCCCACTCTTTTGCGGGGCCTTACTTTTGCCTATGCAAAACTTTCAATACAATTATTTTGGAGACAAAAATATAAAAATGTGTGAAAACATTCTATATGCTGCCAAGGGTTTAAATCTGGGTACTAGGCACCATCCTGATTTGCTTCTAGGATGATATGGTACCAGAAAGGGAATGGTATGGTAGGGACATACTAAAACAGATAACAATAGAAAGGATTAGAAAGGGAAAAAATGGTATCTCAGCCCAGCCCTGTGTATCCTGAGTGTCTTGATGCAATCAGGAATGTCGAGATAAACCAAGATGGTTGGGACATCCCTGTTCAAGAGAATCTTGCAGGAGTCCCAGCTCTCAACATCATGTCAGAATGATGTGGTACCGATGATACCTTTCCATTCCAATGCTCTTTGCATGAAGAGGACTATGAAGATAACCTAATGGTCCCAGCTCATCAGGTCCATCCATGCCTTCTAGCTAATGAATCTTCATCAAGATTTACCCCCCAAAAAGATTTAGAACCTTTGAGTATAAAATCCCAACAAATCTTCTCCTTTTTTCGCCAACCTATAAGAGAACATCTTAGCTCTCAATTGAAGATTTTCAACACTATATTGAAAACAGAATTTAGATAGAGTACAAGTAACATGTCTGTACAATTAAGTTACATGTCTTGCCTTCAAAAAGTTGAAGTTGATTGCCTCCAGTGAGTGGTATTACAAAAAGAGTGAACAAGGTAGAAGTTTTTTATTTTCCATGTATAAGTATTAAAATTATCCACAAAGTAACACCAACAGTTAAAAATACATGCTACTTCTACATTCCAGTTTGAAAGCCTTTCCTATTAATAAGATGAAACTCACAAACAATATAACTTTCTTAAAGAATAAAAAAAATGATACATTGTGCTTCATTATGCATGACCAGTCAATGTTTCATTTAGACATGAAGTTCCTGAAACAATATTTGCTTTAGCCAGCTAGAAAGCTCAATTTGTTAGCAAGGTAACAAACCAAAGAGAAGCTATGTTGATTTTTTTGCTGAAAAATGGTCCAATTTGACAGGCAAAATATTGACTTAATCATTAGGAGGTCATCGATACAATAATCAAGATGGGAGATCTAACTAAACAAAATTCACTAAATTAAAGATATCCAAGAAAACTACAATCTTGCATGAGAACAATATAGGATAAAAAGGCATACCAGGCCTCATTGCTCAGTGCTGAGAAAGAGTTGTTTATCTACAAACAAACAGCAGAACAGACTCACCAGCCCACAACAAGTGCAGCAAATAGAACACCCATTAAGTAGGCCATGACCAATGTGTAGATCGGAGAAAAACTGAAATAAGATGTGATTCAAATAAACCTATACGACTTCTCTCAATTTTGTTATGTATATGTGGCTTGGTAGCTACTACCAGTTTTTGATTCATGGTCTCAACACAACATGATCTAACATGATCAACAATACAAAGCTCCATCAAATCATGCCTTTCCTGTTCACATTGACAAGTGCATCCTGAGTGTTCCCTAAAGGGATTCATGCTCAATTCCCTGATAGCACTATAGAGGATCAATGCGAACCAGCCAATGATAAGACTCCCATTGCATAGATCACCCTAGCAGAAAGAAATATCAGATAAAGAGATATGAGGCCAAAACCCAGCATCTTGTTCGGACGCATGTCACTCCGTGGTAAAATAACAAGAGCCCAGATGAGTCCTGACATAAGAAAACCTATCGTATAAACCACGGACCTATCATGTGGGAGCTCATAAGAAGCAGGAGCTGTCGACCATGCTTTAAGCAACATCGACATCCCCAGACCAGCAAGTGTGTTGAACATGGGCCCAGCATAGCACCCCGACATGGCAATCTGCACTCCATTTCCTCCATTCATAGCCAAAGCAACATTTGACATCAAGTCACCCATTGAATTACCCCATGCCAATACTGTCAATCCAAGAATAGATGGATTGATGCCCAAGATTACACCCAAGGCCACTAAAAGCACAATTAGCTCATTAGCAACAATATAGAACCACACTATACTCATTATAAAACCTCCTACTACCCATGGAAACAGGAACCTTCTTGGTGGGCAATCAGTGTTCGTGTATAGGAAGGCAAGAACAGCAAGCACAACACCAATGATACCACCTACAACATAAGCAGCAATACTGACTTTGGAGCCCTCACTTTCACTACCGTTCCAGAGAAATGTCAACAGAAGAGGTGCTAAAAAAGCACTGGCAACTGCATATCCTTTTGACCACCTTTCTTCCTCGACAATTGGAATTGTTAACCTTCTTGGAATAGACAAAGGCATCTCCATCCAAAAAAGTAAGTTAGAACAAGAGAAAAATGAGGTTGTCACCTCTCCTTCATCACTCCAACCCCATAAAGGCCTACCATTCTCAAATGAATTAGCCCTGCTGCCCTGATTCGAATAAATAGCCACATGTGATGCCCACATCCACTGAGGTAATGAAGTATGCAACTGCGGCGTCTCATTGTTAGTATCTTCTTCCAGAAGAGAGCTGTAAATAGATTCATCCTCTTCAACACTATGAGAAAAGATGCCCCCTCTAATCGGAAGCAACGGGGTCACGATATCAAACTTCAACAATCGAGCATGCTTCCTTAGCATCTCATTTGCTGCCACAGCGAATGCATAAACCACATAAATTGAAACAAACAAGAATGCTCCCCAAACAGGCACCCTCCCAACAATCAAGATAATGGACAGAGACACCAATGTCAACAGGAAGAAGCTAATATCCCGGATGAAGCATTTCCGATCAATCTGAACATTCTTCTCCGCAACACATAACGAAACAGCTCCAACAACAATGCAAGTAACAAAGACTGCACCACCCAGTACACTATTGAGACCCACATCCCCAGTGCCGGTCCCTACAAAAGAAGCTATGCTAGCAAAGACATCAGGAGCACCATTCCCAAGTGGGAGGAGGGTGACCCCAGCAACAGTCGCAGGAAGCTTCAGTAAGCTGGAGAGCTTCTCTAAATTACAACAGAAGTAATCAGCAGCAGTGTTTCCCAGCATATAAAACAGAGCTGCCAGCCATAGGCCAAGCGTGGCGAAGCCCAAAACGCGAAATTTCTCGCAATCACAGTAGAAAAAAGTGAGGTAATCGATGAATCCACCGGAACGGCACTGCTGATGGGCCTTCAAGAAATCACACTGGGTGCCAAAACCCTCGTGCAGGGCTAGTCCCGTGCATACCTCCGTGGGATTCCCAAAGGATTCGGAATTCTCGTTCATCCCATCAATTTGGACAACCCCCTTGGTTGAATTGGACAGAGGAACCTCGGCGATGCGTCGATGAGGAAAAAGATTGGATTTTGAAACCCTAGGAGAGGAAAAATTGGAGTTCTGGCGGACGAAAGGGTTCCCGACAACGTCGTCTCTGTTGTATAAGAAGAAGAGCAGTACCAGAACACAAAAACCATTGACGACTGCACGAAATCTACCATAGCGCCTGATGATCACGTCCATTTCTATAGCTCCAGCCGATTCTCCTGACAATCCTAACTCGGAGATCTAGGTTTTGGATACATGAGAATCGAAACAAACTGAGGGGTTCGAATTGGAGGATCGTGCGACGTGGGAGACGTAGAAATTCGAGGAATAGAGTGGATTCGATGGGAATTTAGGGTTTCAGACAGTAAAAGAGGAGGTTTTGGGATGGAATTGGGATTTCGTGAGAACCGTACCTTGGCGACGACCAGCGAAGCTTCTCGCTGAGTCGAAACGGACCAAGCGGATCGGTACCGTACGCCTCTCCTCCCGCGTGCTTCGCGTGCAAGTAAGGCCTCAAAAGATAAGATGGTAGTAGTATCGGTGCGCGGAACATTTTCCATTGTCCTGTGGTCTGGGCCTGAGAGATAGGGCCTCGGCCCAAGTTGCCGCGATCTCGGGTGATCTTGAGAAGCCCAAAAAAATAAATTTAAGCGAGAACGCATGCACGCACACACGCACGTCTCTTTCTTTGCCATGATCAATTCTTAGATGAGTTGTAGGTGCAATCAGGGGATCAATCATACCATCATACTATTGTGAATTGCATCTAGTAATCCTTCTATAGGTTCAGATCATTAATGTGATTCCTTCAAAATTTAAGGAGCTAGCTGCTAATCTCTCTTTCAAGTCAGAGAAAACATAGTGGCAAATGCCTACAATCCACAAACATATCGTGTTGTTGTTGCTACTACATATATGTAATTACAATCATTTCATTATACCTCAGAATGCTTTTTAAGTCATGCTCATAATTAAACTTGTTATAAATTCAACCACTATCATTCTCTGTGAATGCTTTGTTTCTGGTCTTGTGCATTTGCCTTGCCAAGAAAATGTAGGACTTGTAGTTTCAATAAGCTGATTCCAACCATAGGATAGGTTGCATGCTTTTACATTATATACAATTAAATAAATATAATATATACTTAAATAAATATGATATAAATTAGACAACAATCTTCATTTTATGTTTCAAATTAAAAGCAGCTCACCACTTAAGTTTTAAATTAAAAGTAGCTCTCTATTTCAAATATAAATTAAAAGCAACTTCCTATTTCTAGCTGAAATGATTGTTTATACCCTTATAACCCTAACGATTATACAATAAGACAGTATTATTTTACAATAATGCAGTACTGATTTATAATTAGACAATATTATTTTTCTAATATCGCAGTATTATTTTATAATACATGATGCAGTACAGATTTATAATAAGACAGTACCGTTTTCTAATATCGCAGTATTGTTTTATAATACGATAATACTATTTTATAATAAGATAGTATTGTTTTATAATAATTATATTATAAGAAGACAGTACTATTTTATAATAAGGCAGTACTGTATTATAATAAAAAAGTACTGTTTTGTAATACCCTTTACATCATAATAAGACAGTATTGTTTTACAATAAGGCAGTACTATTTCTAATATCGTAGTGTTATTTTAGTATTGGTTTATAACTACAGGGGTAATTTGATCATTTATGCCAATTGGGGAGCTGCTTTTAAGTGAACTCAATTAGAGAGCTACTTTTAATTTTAAACTCAAACGGAGAGTTTTCACTAATTTACCCTATAATTAAATTATCATTGTATTTAGTTAAATTTAATATTATACATCATTTATTTATCACCGTACATAATTAATTTTATATTATATATAATTAATTTATCATTGTACATAATTTATATCATATATAGTTAATTTGTTACTATATACGGTTACTTGACTTCAATGCCTATATTGCCAAAATAATGTAGATACTATTATTTGGGCATAAGAGGAATGATGTTAATTCTAAGGAGAATAATGTCTTGTAGCCCAATACATTCCCCCCAACCTTGATTTATGTCAACATCGCGTGGCATGAGGAGATAGTGCGATTCATGAGGCTTGGTGCAATTTGGCCGGGGTTTTGGTCGCATTTTTTCAATGCCACGCCATAATCATGCTCAAATGGAAACAAATGAAATATCACCCCAAAAAACAAGGAAACAAATGGAAAATTGCATTGAGCTCTATGGCCTTTTACTTCGTATGAATTGTAAAGTTCTCTAATAAGATCCCTAATTAAGCCTACCAAATAAGCCTTGAGCATGTAAGTCCAATAAAGTTTATTTTAGGTACTCTACCTTATTTAATTTGGGAGGCGGTCAAGGGTTTGATGCTTATTTATGGTGCTTTAAATTTTTTTAAATTTAATAGGAATGTGTGCTTGATGTGATTGTATCAAATATCATATAAAGTCGGGAAGAGCATAAATAATTTAGGCTTCAATAAAAGTTTCTCAGGCCTTTGTGCCCAATAAGTTACGAGGACTTCGCATCTCTCTTTCGAGACTCATCTCTCTTTCAGGACTCAATTATATACCTCCTTCCGTCCCTTAAAACTAAAAGCCAAAAAATGCTAGAATTTAGCTATCCCTAATACTAATTTGGCGGACCAATTTTCAAAAATTCTTGCTGTCAAAATCTAATTACTAATTAGCTCACATATTATTTTGAAAACTCTATACTTCATCTGTCAAAATTTACTCATTGTTGAGGCTATTTTTTTGCTTGTCCTGTACATACTCTTCCATAAAATTGCATATTATTGGATTATTTTTATGTTCATATGATTCTTATAGTTTTCTATTCTACTTGAAACTTTTGGTATATGCTTAAATTTTCTTGGATTTCAGTTTTTTTTTTTTTGCCTCAATTTTCCATTGCTTTTTCCCAACTTTATTGTTGAACTTGTAATTTGTTATCCTAGTTGCAATTTACCAAGAATTTATTTTCATGATCCTCTAAACAAGTGCTTTTCTAATTAATAACTCTGTAATGAACTTTTGTGTTTTGCTTGATATCTATTTATATCAACAACTAAATGCCTGGTTGGTATTGCTTTTATTTTTTTTTCAAAAGAAACCAAGAAAAAGATTGTACCGGACTAAACAAGTATGGATCATGAAATCCTTTTCTTTTTAAAATTATGTATAAATACTTTAGAGCTTTTGCCGGCAAAGACTTAATACTTGCAAAAAAAATAAAAATAAAAGCAAGGAATGGCCGAAGCTCTGTGCAACTGTTGTCTCCAAAATCAAGCTCCATGAGATGTATTACACTAATTCATAGGAAACAAAAACATGAAAACAACAGCAGTACCGAACAAGCCCTAATTTTTGAACAGATAATTTTCCTATTATACATGATGAAGGAATCAAGCTTTGCAGACATGGTAGCCATGAGTTTAAACAGTAGTTTGATGAGTTCAATCATGTCTATACCTACAACCTTTGATGCTACCTGTGCACTTACCATAGTGCTAATCAATCATTATCAAGTTCCATTACCACTTCCATTGTCTCACTTCCAACCTTGAGGCAGCCTTAATGGTTTGCATGTTTTGGTTAATTCAAATGTATGACCTGTAACTTATGCTGCATGGAGTAAGAGAGAAGTGTCCTCTCAATTAAATCTTCATAAGTTTTACGTGAAAGTTTTCAT